>NC_046154.1:218913241-219035206 GCF_011064425.1 Rattus rattus
GGAATTCTGCCTCCGATTGTCCCGAGATCACCAGGCCCGCTTTCTTGCAGCAGAAAAGTTGGTCTTACCCTGTGGTCCTGAGGCTCAAGTTCGCCAGGGGTTGCTTCCCACGGGCTCTCTGTAGTGGCAGCAACCGGAAGATCTGCACCACCTCTTCCCGGAACCTCCGTGCACCAGGGTTCCAGATGGCCTCGGTGTTTTCCTCTGAATCAGCAATGTGTGCAGAGAGCAGTCTCTTCTGGTTTCGCAGGCGTGTCTGCTTCTCTGAAGGTTTAGCTCTCCCTCCCACGGGATTTGGGTGCAGAGAACTGTTTTTCCGGTCTGTTTCCTTCAGGTTCCGGCGGTGTTTAGTTCTTTTATTTTTGAGGATAGTTTTCGATATCCTGTGTTTTTTGTTATTCCAGATGAATTTACATATTGCCTTTTTTAACTCTATAAAGAATTGAGTTGGAATTTTGGTGGGGATTGCATTGAATCTATAGATTGCTTTTGGCAAGATGGCCATTTTTATAATATTAATTATGTCAATCCATGATCATGGGAGATCTGTCCATTTTTGAGATCTTCTTTAATTTGTTTATTCAGAGACTTGAAGTTCTTGTTATACAGATATTTCACTTGCCTGGTTAGAGTCACACTGAGGTATTTTATGTTATTTGTGACGATTGTGACTAGGGTGTCGATACCCTTCACAATAGACCATATATTTTTAACCTTTTAGAAAAATAAATCTGTTTTGAAAAATATATTTAACCTAGAAATCTAGAGAAGAGATGGTTTGTTTCAATTGAATTGTAGGTGGGGACCCATTTGGACCTGTGTTGAGACATTAGAAGCACATCTGTAGAGAAGTGCAGGAGAGTTAAGAATTGATGTGGCAACAGTGTAAGGTGAGATGGAGTTTTGGGCTAAGATTGAAGCTAGAGATAACAGGCAATTAAAGGTTATGTACTAATATGCTCTGTAAATGGGTGTCTACTGAAAATATGAAGAAAGCATTTTAGGTTATTAAGAAATAAACAGGAACCACCCTTGGACTTATCTGTAAAAACATTCTACTTGACTATAGTCTAATGAAGAACAGTTTTTGAGCCTCTTACACTATTGTTATGAATAGTAGCAGAACATAGAGGATGGGTTAAAAAACTTCCAAGATGTAGCTGATGGCCTCTTTTCTACCTTCATGCATTGTGTTTCTGTGTTCCCTGCTGTAGTTTATGACTTTAGTGCCACAGTCACAAAACTCAAAAAAAAACAAAAACAAACAAACAAAAAAAAACCCAAAAACCAACTCCTTCCTCCTTAATCCCCCTCACCCCCACACACACCAAAAAAGTATCCTTTAGCCTTGGTTTCTAGTTTTATCATTGTATGTATATGGAATTAATGGCTTTTGTGGAAGGTT
Source organism: Rattus rattus (assembly GCF_011064425.1). NCBI lineage: Eukaryota > Metazoa > Chordata > Mammalia > Rodentia > Muridae > Rattus > Rattus rattus. The sequence goes on from NC_046154.1 coordinate 218,914,647, forward strand.
TTCCTGTACATACTTTATGATTTTTGTTTTCTAAAAATATAGACTAAATATACTTTTATCACTAAATGAAAATACGGAGACTTGCATAATGGTTATAAATGAGTTAAAGCCCTAATTAATATGTTTCTGTATTATGACATTTAAGGTAATGATTCTTGGTATATCTTTCTTTTTAAATAGATATGATGATGCTATACAACTGTATGATCGGATTTTGCAAGAAGATCCAACTAATACTGTAAGTTTGTGCATTGTCCTAAAGGTGATTTAATGTTTAATGTAAGAGTAAAATGAAATAGTTGAGGAAATACTGAATAGCTATTCATGGAACCAGAATGTTTTTTTTTCTTTTATATAGATTATGCAAGTCACTTTTACTTTCAAGACATTTGACGCTCTTTAGATTTGACTTTTATTTAAAAAGTAGGTTAGTTAAAGCTTGGGGAGGGCAGACTATGCTTATGTAAAAACCAGGCAAGGCTCTCTCTCTCTAATGTTATGAAGCCTATGCAGTACCATATAGTGTGTGCACATCCTTTTTGGTTATCATAATTCAAAATGAAAGAAGTCATCTCAGTAATTGTTAGATGGTATTAATGCATCTATTCCATTTTGGGGGATTTCTTATTTACTACCTGAATTAAAAATCAATATAAATAACTACTTGTTTTAAAATTTCCCAGTTGTCTTTTTAAATGTGGCGATGTTTAATTTAATATGCTGACATCATAGCTTGTCTGACTAAATGGAAAGCTCCAGGGCAGTTGTAGATAATACATTGTTATGTCTTTCTAAATTTCCTTGTGCATATGTGACTGCAGCAGGAACAGATTGTTAGAATTAAAAAAATGTTTTAAAATTCATTTATTTTTATGGGTATGGGTGGTTTGCTCACATGTAAATCTGTACATAGTTGGTGTTCAGTGCCTGTGGAGGCAAATAGAGAATATGAGTTCCCTTAGTACTAGAGTTGTAGATGGTTGTGAGCCACCCTGTGGTGCTAGGAATTAAACCTGGGTCCTCTGGAAGAGAAACCAGTACTGTTAGTGGCTGAGTCATCTCTCTAGCCCCTACTTTTGGAATTTTTAAACAATTTTTATAAAAAGAAAAATTGTTATGTTCATATAAAGTAAATTAAAATGTTTCTGTTTGGCAAACATATCTTTAAAAATTACTATTTAAAAAAATCATGTGATGTACTTTTAAATTTTATGATAGATCTAAAAGTAATTCAACAATGGTATCAATTCAACTTACATAATTGCTAATGTTAACATGGAAATTATTTAATAATATGTGATTCGATAATAAATAATGGAAAGTAATTATGATACAATAATTATACAATTAAAATAAATGTATTCCGAAAGCACATTGTAGAGGCATTGATCATAAACTTCTTTTCTGCTTCTTCCTTTGCTGTCAGAGTGTTCCAGCAGTTGATATGTTTATGCTACACTCCACTTTTAATGTTTTCTTAGGAAAATATTCTTAGGAAAAACTTGTAAGGAGTTTTGCTTTGTGTTTGGTTTGTTGTTTATTGTTATTGTAGGTATTTGAATGGAAAGATTTCATTATTCCATGATGGTTCTCAGAATCTAGAAAGTAGAGGTAAAAGCTGAGATCATGATAAGCCCACCTATTGTAAAAACACAAAACGAGAGTAACAACTACTAGTTTGTCTAGATACTATTACTATAAAGAGTAAAAATTGATTTTTAAATAATTTTCTAATTTTAACTATCTTAATGGCTTGTCATCTGCTTTAGAAAAAGTTAATTTAAAAAGTACCTCTTAGGATCAGAGAGAGTCACAGTGGTTAAGAGCACCGACTGCCCTTGTAGAGAACTTTTAATTCCCAGTGCCATGTAATGGCTCACAACAGGCTGTAATTCCAGTTCTAGGGGATCTGATGCCCTCTTCTGGCTTCTACCGGCACCAGACGTACACATGATATACAGACATGTATGGCATGCAGACAAAACACCCATATGCATAAAATAGCATAAATTTTAATGTACCACTTTTTTATTGCTAAAGTACTTTTATGAGTACTTAATTCATTTACGAATGTCCTGGCTTCCTTTGCCATTTAGCTATATGTTGAAAAAAGTAAAATCAAGTTTCTAAGTTGCCTTTGCTTTTCACATATAAGTTAATATGACTGGTGAATAATTTGCTTTTGTGGAATCAAACATGTTACTTCTGCTTTAGTCTAAGTGGGGATAGTTTTAATAAATTACTTCACTTAAAGGCAAGGACTGAGGATGTAGCTTAGTGATAAATACCTGTGAAGCCATGGTTTTCATCTCCCAGGCCACATGCAAGAAAGAGTTGGTAGTTTATCATTTAATATGGCTACCTTTGTCTTGCTCTTTATATTTTATGGATTTTTGTGGTTTTTAAGGCTGGTTAAAAGAGAAATCCAACTATTTTCTTTCAGAGTATAGGTGAGGTGACACTAAGTAAATCCCATTAGATAGGCATGTTAAACAAGGTGAATGCATTCAGGTTTCCTGAAATATTATCAGATATTCCCAAGCTCCTCCTTTCCCAGATATCTCTTGAGTATTTCTCATGTCGTGGCAATAAAACCCAGCTCTGATCTTTTACTCTTAGGAGTCAGTATACTAGGCCTTGTTGGGGAGGACATAAAACTATTCAAGATTTAAAATTAACGTATCTAGTAGAAGACTACATTTTAGCATAAAGTTGACTTGCTGTATTGTGTCTTATAAAGCAAATTTGGGGCATAACCTCAAAGGTGTAAGTTCTTCATTGTCTAATACTTATTTGGCCCTTTTGTCTTGTGCTTCTGTGTTCAATGAAGAGATGGATCTGTACATCTAGTTTTAAAGATTCACCTCATTCACACATATTCATTATTCCTTCAAAACCGTGGAATGTTTGCACTTATTGCCAGACAGAGGGCACATTAGATGCAGTGTTGCCTTGTCTCTGCCTCTCAAGAGGCTTCATTACATGACAAATATCTTTGGCCCTTGAAATGGATTGATTAAATTTGATTCTTTTGTGATGTTCTATGTGAGTTTTGACTTTCAGAGGCTGTAAAGAATGAATGTGGCTTAAATAAAACAAAGACAGTGATTTGGAGAAAGATATTAAGTGCCAAGTGGATGGCGCAAGATTTCACATTATTAAATACAAGGCTTCCTCAGGGAAGGGAAGAATATGATTACAATTAAGTTTCAGACTTTTGAGAAGTGGTGGTGAAAAGGGATACTACCTAATTTTTATTTATTTTTTTTTTAAGTTTTGGATACTCACATTAAAAACTATAAATAGTAAAAAATGATACACGAAAAGAACAAAAAGAACATCATGTCTTCCTCCCCTTAGGTGCACTCTTGATTTATTCTAGTTTGCGTTAAGAAAGGTTTCTTTTAAAGCCCAGGCAAGAAGCCTGCATCTGACTGTCTCTGTGTATGCACGTGTGCATGTATGCTCATGTGTTTGTCTTTGATCAAGTACTTAAGTTTTATATTGGAACTGTTGCCTCTCTGTCTTCCAAATGTAGAGTTTGGGGAGTTGTAAATTGTATTTTACTGGGTGTAATATGGTAATCCATTTCTAGAGGTTATTTCTCTGCAAGCAGTCTATTTTTAAAAATGTGTAATGTCTTCCACAAAATGTGCTATTGCTTAACTCAATCATGTATAAGTTTTTAGAAGATATGTAACTAAGTTGATGAAGATTTATTCATAATCTTAAAATTTAAAGCAGTATGTGCGTGTGTGTGTGTGTGTGTGTGTGTGTGTGTGGTGTTTGTTTCTTTTAGACAGGTTCTCTACCTAACTGTCCCAGTTAGGTCGATCATTGTTGTAATAAAACACCATGACTAAAAGCAACTTGGGGAGGTGTGATAGTTTACATATGCTTGGCCCAGGTGTGGCCTTGTGTGTCACTGTGGGGGTGGGCTTGGAGGCCCTCCTCCTAGCTGCCTGAGGATGCTCAGTCTGTTCCTGGCCTCCTTCAGATGAAGATGTAGAACTCTCAGTTGCTCCTGTACCATGCCTACTGGGATGTTGCCATGTTCCTTGGGATGTTGCCAAGGTTCCAGGAGCCTTGATGATAATGGACTGAACCTCTGAACCAGTAAGCCAGCCCCAATTAAATGTTGTCCTTTATAAAACTTACATTGGTCATGGTGTCTGTTCATAGCAATAAAACTCGAATTAAGACAGAAGGCAAGAGTTTGATTTATACTTTTATTTTACTGTCATCATTGAAAGGAGTCAGGATAGGCCTCAAATAAGGTAGAAACTTGAAGGCAGGAGCTGATGCAGAGACCATGAAGGAGTGCTACTCACTGTCTTGATCCTCATGACTCCTTCAGCCACCAGCCCAGGAGAGGCCTCACCTACAGTAGGCTGGGACCTCCCCATCAGTCACTAAGAAACTGCCGTTGTAGGCTTAACTACAGCCTGATCTTAGGGAGGCGTCTTCTCAGTTGAGACTCCCTCCTGTCATACAACTCTTAGCACAGTAAAATAGGCTGACTTGGAGGTCACTTTTGGCCCTGGGTGACCTTGGACCTTCAGTCTTCCTGTGTCAGCTTCCCAGGTTTGGGGAATATACACAAGTAAAGCTATGCCTATATATAGATTCCATGTTGTCTGAATTGAAAATAACTCACAGGAACATTTCTGTTCACACCCTGTTTATTTCCTAGGCTGGCTTTCCTGAGTTTAGTTCCCCTGTTAGTATTTGAGAACTTACATGAGAGTATCCTATATGCCCTAATGAGGATGTGGAAGTATGTATATTATATTTGCTAAACAGATTTAGCCTAGTAAAGTCAATTCTCTGAAACCAGGTAATGAACCTTATTTATTTGGTTCCTGAAAAACAAAAACAAAAACAATCCGAATCAGATACAGGATGTTTTGTTGGCCAGTTTATTCATTTTTCAGCAGTAGAGTGAATTGTCTGTGGTCTGTTGTATTCTTAGTAGGATTGTTTCCACTACTGTACATAGTTTCTTCAGAACTATTATTGTATTTAATAAAGTTTCCTGATTGTTAATTCAGAATATTGATTTAGGTTAAGGGATACATTATTGGAGTTAGTATAGGCTAAAATTCTTAAAGGTACGTGTGTACGTAAGTATCTGCAGAGTCCAGATGCATCAGAGCACTGTAGCTGGAGTTAACAGGTGGTTGTGAGCTACCGGATGTGGGTGCTGGGAACTGAACTCAAGTCTTCTTGAAAAGCAACAATTATACCTAAATACTGAGTCATTTTTTTCACTCCTGAAATTTTACTTTTTATGAGGACAAAAATTTAGGTGTTACAATAGATTGAAAGATGATATTATTTATTTAATGTGTTCTGGTTTTGTTAATTCTGTTGTAAGTAAGGCATGTAGTTAGTGTTATACTTTCTACCCTACCATCAACTTAGAGTAATGTCATAACTTTTTACTAAACAAAGGTGTAATAAGTGCCTACATATGGTGGGAGGAAATGGAGTTGAGGAGACTAAAGGTGAAATGTAGTGTTTCTTGAAAATTTGCTATGAGTCCTCATGGAGCTGAGCATTTATGTGTCTTCTGATAATATCACTGTAGTCCTATGATTTTTATCAGATGTTACTATATTTATGAGAGGGCTAGATCATAAGGAAGTTAAGAGACCTCACCAACATCATGCAGTTCGTAAGTCACAGATTCTGGAGTGGTATATATTTGAGGTCAGAGGCAGCCCATGATCATAATCAAAAAGGCCATGGCAGTGAAGAGAGCTGGGATTCCACTTTGTCCTACTGACAAAAATCCCATTCTGTAAATGTCATTCAACTAGACTGTGATCGCTACTGTAGAGTATGTAGGAAGGCAAACCTCTTGCTTTTATTTTATCCCTTCCTATTTTCTGAGTATAGTTTCTAGTGAATTTTATACTAGTGAAGTCATGATAGGAAAACTAACAACACCCTCCCCTTTACACACTTTTTTATGTGCTCTGATTAAAATCCAAAATCCAAGAGAAACCTGTTTGAACTTTATTCTGTGCTTGGTAATCACTCAAAACCTACACAGTTACTGTGGCTCTCTGAAGATGTATTGATTGAGTTAGATTTTGTGAATTGTAATGGACAGTAGAATGGTAAGTGTCCCCTGTACACGAAGCTGCTGGGAAGCAGAGTGAACGTGTCCAGGAGCCTTAAGCGTTGCTGGGTAGCTTGAGACGAGCTTTGTTTATATAAAATGAAGAGATTTAATTATCACTGCCCATTTCCAGGTTCTTTCCAGTTGTAAAATGTGTGAGGCAGCTTTCTGTCTTCCTGTGTGTCTGCATGCTCTCCCAGTGACCCACACTCACTGTTCAGTGGGAGTGAGCACACTGACTCCGGAGCTTCAGTTTCCCTCTTCCTCTGTGAAACCACGATTACAGTGACTGAGGATTTCACATCTCATATTCTCTACTTAAAAGTTAAAGCCCAAAGGCAAGATTTTAAGACTTGAATAGCTTTTCCTTTGTGATTCCATGGCAAAAAGAGTGTTTTGAAATTTCCTATTTTATCATAAAAATTTTAATCCAGATATTGAAATCATTTAGAAGATAGAGAACAGACTTTAAGACTTCAGTTGACTTCTACTAACATTTACCCAAATAAAAGTTTGGGTATATTCAGAAAGTTATGTCTTTCTGGATGAGAAACGGCACAAGCAGAACATACAGAAAGATTATGAATGAACATTTTAGACTACGAGTCTGCTTGAGTGTTAATACTACCTGCTGTAGACCTTCCTTTAGTTCTCTGCCTGCCTGAGCTTTGTTTCCTCACCGATGTGTACTAAGCAGTGCAAAGCTGACTGCGTACTGGAGCCCCTGCAGCTGCTCATCCTCCTTCTGCGTCTCTCTGCCCACTGTGTCTCATGCACTGGACTCTTTGATCTTCCTGGAAAGTGTGTGTGCTCCCTTGAGCTCAGGCATTCCCCTGGTCTCACTCTGCCTTCTCTATCTGAACCTAACAGGCTTACAACTCTTGAGATAGATAGCCAGGACAGGGATCTGTTTTCTATTACCTGATGTCTTTCCGTACATTAAAAATACTTAAATACTTGTTTGATATATTTAGTCAAATCCTTTGGCTGTTTTCAGTCAGGAAACTAAATCTTGTATCTTCAATCCATTTTGACCAGAGATGAAGATATGTGTGTGTGTGTGTGTTTTATAATCCCAACAAATGAATAATTAAAAAATAAAAATAAAATTAATTTTCCTGGGATCACTCTACAGCTTTACAAACTACTGTGCACTTGGTGAAAAACATTAGTGCGGTTAATAGTACAGATGTTTTTGTGGTCAGGTAACTGAGAAGACCAGTTGCAGTATCATGAGGTGTTTTCAGGACATCTTTCATGAGCATCTTCACCATAATTCTAGGTGTATTATTTGCTGTTCTTATCTGTTCTTTCACAATGTAATTTGTAGTTTTATTATTTCAATATTTTCAGCAAGTTTTCACTGTAGTTGGATAATCATATTGTACTTTGTTTGTGCTGATCCTATAAGGATTGGGTCAAGGTATAAATGAGCAAAGCAAGTCTGTGTAGTTTCAAGGTCTTACTAGAGGCTGTAGTATAAGGCTTAGCTGTTACAGACAAAAGCTGGTAAAGTGGCTGCTAGCCTTTTATGTGCTCATACTCTGATGGTTGCTTTGTGTTGGCTGTTGGAGAAAAGTGGAGGTAGCTAGATTCAGAGCAGGTAAGAAAAGTTGATAAGTCACAGTTGAGAGTCAACTTGACATTTTAATTTCAAAACTAGACTTTCCACTCTATTAATACTGCATGTGGAGGAAATAGTGGTATGAAAAAATAGACTAAATTTTATTTCAAATTTATCTGTATTTCAAATAATGCTAGATTATTTAATTTAAAGTTATTTATCTCCTTGAAGAAATCAGTGTCTTATCCAGACTTGGTAATACAGTCCCATAATGCTAGGACGTGGTAGAATGAGACAGGAGGATGAATTCAGTGCTAACCTGAGCTGGATAATGAGACTCTTGTCTCAATCAATCAATCAATCAGTCAATCAATCAATCAGTCAATCAATAGCAGAGAGATGGGGTTGGGGGCAGGGGTAGGGGGCGAAAATGAGAGAGAATGAGTTGGGTCATGCAATCCTTTTCAGTACTTGAGATAAGGTTTCCACTGTGTAATATTCTTTTTTTTTAAATTTTTATTTAATCTTTTTTTATACTTCAGATTTTATCCCCCTCCCAGTTCTAGTGGCTTTAGGGCTTGACTTACTCTTAAAGCTTTAACCTGTGAATTTTTTGAGATTTTTCTAAATTTTATAATTATTTTGATGCTTTTGTTCTACATAATAAAGCAAATCTTCCCAGTCTCCCACTGAGAAAAAACTAAACAATTGAATGTACCTACTTTGTGGCTTTGTGTGGGTAGCTTTTAGCATTAGCTGAATAATCAAGATATATTTTTTAAATATTTCATTAGTAAAGTATTGTTGGCTTCACTATATTTCTCTTAGGCTTGATAGTGAGTCTCTTCCAATTTTTCTCCTGTTTTCAGAACCAAACCAATGGGCTTCCTTCCATCCCACTATGTGTAACTCTTAGTTTAAAGAGGCTTTTACCCTTTTCCTTTTCTGTGTCTTGTAGAGAGTGTAGTCCATAAAGCAATAAATCATGTTCATAATATAAGGTCACTGACCCAAGTCATATGTTATTTTGTGTATCCTTTATTTGAATTTCACAGAGTTAGAGCTGGTGCATGTGTAATTCTTTATACACAGTGCTGTCTGATCCTAGCAGCTCACTGTGGTCTTGAACTTGAGTCACGTGGTGGTGGTGATGTTTCTTTTACTTGTGCTTATTTGTCTTTCTGTGGTGCAGTGCCCCACGTGAGCTCCTTGGCCTCTGTGTTGTGATGCCTCCTTTTACCTTTTCTCTTCAGTGTGGCTATCTTCACCTGGATTCTCATGGCTGCTTTTCCTTTCGCTCCTCTCGTGGTGCCATAGCTTATTGGGATCTCTTCCCGTTGGCTTGACATCCTAGATATATCTCTCATTGCTCTTACTATATTAAAATTGTACTAAATGTATATTTCTCATGAGATTACTCCTATAAAGAATGATTTGCATCCTTTTTAATCTTTATTATTTCATTATCTGGCACAGTTTCTGATAAACAAGTTATCTAATAGTTATTTGAAGAATGTATAAATTATTAACATTAGTGTCTATATTTATCATTTTTATAACTTTAAGATATAAGTTTTAAGCAATTTTATTATAAAGTATTTTTATTAACACCTATTTTATTTTTTAAAGGTTTATAAGTAATTTGTTTTTCTCTTAAAATTGTGAAAAAGTTGTCAGAAGCCAGATTTGTATAATGACATTCAAGTGTCAATTGTGTAATTTTCTTTTCGCCCTAATCTCCACTGCCTCTTAAGATACTGATCCTGCGAATGAGACAGAGTAAAGAACATTAGGGTGGGTAGAGATTAGGATTCCCTGCTGGCTTGTAATTACAGGACTTTGGATGGTTATTTATTTGGATGAAATGATGCATACGTTTTGCATGCATCAAAAGTAAAGCGTGTGTGATTGTTGGAGGAATGTCTGAATTCCCCAGTGGGATGTCATGGGTATGTTTATAAACTCTCTCTAAAGCAGTTCTTCTACAATGGAATTTCATTGGCATTGAGATAATAATTTGCACAGTCAAATTACTTTCTTTACAAAAAATCGTGAGGACCTAATCCTTTATTAATGTCAACCCATAGGCTGCCAGAAAGCGTAAGATTGCCATTCGAAAAGCCCAGGGGAAAAATGTGGAGGCCATTCGGGAGCTGAATGAGTATCTGGAACAGTGAGTGTTTTACAAGAGGATTGTGTTTTGTTATTCTGATAAATCTTTTTTAATTAAAATGGAATTTGCATTTGATTTTCTAGTGTTCATTTATAGAACATTTACACATACTCTTTTCCTCATATCAGGTTCGTTGGAGACCAAGAAGCCTGGCATGAACTTGCAGAACTTTATATTAATGAGCATGAGTAAGTTGTTAAAAACACACAGAATTTTAAGAATGAAATTGTAAAGTTCAGTAGACTCGTTTCCAGAAGATTGGAAATAAGACAAACACTTGTCGTTTTAGATGAAGAACTAATTAAAAGATCAAATAAATTAAAAATAATAAATAAAAATTGCTAGTTATAATATGTGAATATCTTTTAACTGGGTCTTTTGGTTTAAGTAAATTATTTTTGTTCAGGAAATAAGGTTTTCTTTCAAATAGAAATGGGATTCTTTGGAATCTGAAAGGCCTTTTCCTAAGCTATTACTTTGGGGGAAACAAGATTGTGAATTTTGGAGGTCAAATTGTTCTCATACACAAAGAGTATTATGTTCCCTGCTGTTTAAAAATTCAGTCAATTGTATGCATTTATTAGCCTTAGTACTAAGAGAATCAACTCTTCCAGAGCCGAAGCGTTCTGTTGCCTGGGCTAAAAACGAAGTGTAATCAAGAATGTTGAATGCTGTAGGAACTTGGTTATTGGATATTTAATGTTTTTGTTAGCTTTTTTATTGCTGTAGTGACAAGAGGAAATCCCAGTGTGAAAGGATTAGCGCTGAGTCCTGGTGGAGGTTTGCAGATATCACAGCATTAGTGCCAACTTCCATGTAATGTGGGACAGCTTACTTCTTTTCCCTCTTAGCTCTAAATCTGAAGTCCATAACTCGTATCTTTCCTTCATTTTCAAAGGATGGAATTGGATTCCCATGCACATTTTCTTATTTGTGTTATTAGTTAACTTTGGACTCACTACACATAGATGACACCAGAAATAAAATAGAACGAAGACATTTGTATGTTGCTTTTTCAAAAGTCTATACACCAAAGACTATACAAAAGGAGATCACATTCATAATTTTACTGAAAATGGTATATGGAATAAAAGCCATAATTGATATATAGTAAAAGACATTTTACATTTGAGAACCATTTTTTCTTTCTGTCAGATTTTGCCAGAGTCTCTTCTTATGGTAAGGGATCTGTTTCCTGAATTGATTTCAGAATAAATAAATAAATACACACACACACACACATACACACACACACACACACACACACACACACACACACACTTATCTATGTTCAGGTTTCTCTCAGGCATGTAAGACCACATATAAGTCAATAGAAAATGGGTTTTCAGCACATATTACAATACTAACATTAGATTTTGTTTTTTAAGAAACACAAGGCAATCACTTACAATTTCTTTATACCTTTCAAAGTTTTCTGTGACTAAAAGCATTTTAAATTTTGAAAAGGAAATCTTTTTGTTCAATGTAAAGAAATACCTAATATAGAAAACTTAGAAATTCCAATAAAACAAAGACATGACAAAATTTGCTTCTAATTCCACCCACCTACCTTCAGTGTTCCCTGCTTTACCTTGTTTTATGCTTCATCAGAACTAGAGTGTGGTTAAACCCATTTAAATCTCTTAACGACATTTCATCTTAAAGTTAATTTGAACTTTTGGTAGCATTGTAGGTAAAGGGAGACTATTGAATGTTTAAGATAGAAGCTGCTTTCTCCTCATCTTTTAAATGAGTAGATATTAACTGTGTCATTCATGGGTTTGTTTTAGATTTGTATTTATTCATTCATTCACTCAGCTACTTATTGAATGGATACCTTTGAAAGAACAAATGCTAAATTTTAGGCATAAAAATAAGAAGTGCTAAAAAGCTGCAGATGTTGGATGGGAATCTGTATGTAAGATCCTCCAGAAATCTAAAATATGATTTTTGCGAGTTTCTGGGATGAACTTGGTTCCTTGATGTCTTTGTGGGTTTTTTTTTTTTTTTTGTACCCATTGACAATTTCATTACTATGTTGACATAGTTTTTTTGTTGTGTGTGGAACTATGAAGGCAAGACAGGTAGTGGTTATATGGCGGCTCTCTGCAGTGGTACAGCCTGGGTTATAGTTGACTTCTCTGTGGCTCTGTTCTCTGCTCAGGAATTATAAAATTAATTTTCTACTTTTAGGGTTTTGGTAAGATAAAATTGGTTGATACACTTAAAAATATTTTGAGTAGTGCAGGATGCATAATGAGTACTTTATAGAATTTACATATTATTCCGTAGGTAGGTGTGGATTTAGATTCTATATATATCAGAAAGATATGTAGTGTTAATATTCAGATATTACTAACAAATACTAAAAATAACTTTACTTAACCTTGTGCCACTGAGGAGGGTCACTACCTCACTGGGAATAAATCTTGCAGTGTCTAAGCATCTTCAGGGTTTTCTGTAAACAATGAGGATGAGAACGTAGACCTAAGCATAAAAAATATATTAAGGCAAATTATAATCACACGTTCTAAAAGCTACTTTACCACGGTCCTTCTGGCAGAGCTCATATGTTTTCAGCAGCACTTGAGTTAGTAATACTGGAGGGCACACCAGAACTGACTTCATCTCTTATTGATAGCTTCAGAAACACATACCTTATTCTGATTTGAATATAAACTTAAGGAGAAACTGTTACAATAGAACATATTGATACAGACTATGAAGACTGTAGAAATTAGATACGATTTCATTAAATACTGTATTTCTTTCTGCTACTCGATTTAAACATTAATATTGAATGATCAGTGGATTTATAGAAGTTTAGAGCTCTCAGGGTCGGAGCCTATGTTACTAATGTGTGGGTGCCTTGGTAAACACACTTTTAGCAAAGGAATACCCATGGAGTAGTCATAGATTACTTTGGGATCTCGACATAGATTTATTTATTATTTCAATAATAAAAATTTTGATGTTATTAATATTTTGAATCAACAAATGCTTAAATAGTTTTAGAAATAAAATGTCTAATCTCACTGAGGTTTTACATTTATTTTAAGGTGTGTTTATGAAAACTTATGACTTAAAATAAATATATCCCATTAATATTTTGCAGCTATGCCAAAGCAGCCTTTTGCTTAGAGGAGCTGATGATGACAAATCCACATAACCACTTGTACTGTCAGCAGTACGCAGAGGTAAGTATGGCAGCAAGGACACTGGGGTCGAACTTCGCTGCCTTCTCTTGTATATTACCGTGTGTTCGTCACGTTAGACAAGCCTGCCTAGTGAGCGGTGAGGGGATACAAGCTAAACCATGGAAGTTTTGAAATAACATACTTTTCAATTAAAAGTTTAGATAAACTGAAATTTGTTGTAATTTATTATGGTATTTGTCGGTTTCATGTATATCTGTGTTTCTTTCCTAATTTTGAATCAATTACATCATAATTGTCAATATTTAATTGTTTATGAGACATTTATAAAGATGATAGTTTTAAAATATACTAGGAAACTAGAATGATGACATTGGAAATATGTGTTTAATTTGCACATTATTAAGAATCGCAGTATAACTGAATGCTATAACGTTATAAATGTCATTATAAAAGAATATAAAAAGGTGATTGCTCTCATTTTTAAAGTGTACATGTAAAATAGAGAATTTCTGTCAAGGTCTAGATATATAGTACATGTAATAGAAAATACAGTGCTGTGTAACAACAAGGCTATTGATAGGAAGATTGTGCTCTGCTTTTTAGTGTGATAACATTTTGGTTATAACAACTACTCAGAAATCTTAATGTTCATAGGAGAGAATAGTTCAGTAAGAGCAAGGGTGTGTTTTACATTTTAGATTAACTACCTTAATGTGAACTCTTTTAGCATGTTAGCATTTGTTTAGAGAATTTCTGTTCTCATTACATAATGCCTATGTATGATGGAACATGCTACATTTCAAAGTAGTAAAATAAACAGGTTTCAGCAATCTGCAACTTTTAACAGGTCAAATACACCCAAGGTGGACTTGAAAACCTGGAGCTTTCAAGAAAGTATTTTGCACAGGCACTGAAACTCAACAACAGAAACATGAGAGCTCTGTTTGGGCTTTACATGGTGAGTTGATGTGTGTGTTCAACATCACTTTACGGAGTCTGTCATTTAAAATGCATTTAACTGTCCTTCCAATCTCCCTGCTTGCATTTGTATTCTGTTGATGAACATAGTTAATTAGGACAAGAAGGTAAAAAATGCTGTAATTGTGATTTTAGTACATTCTTGCCTTTTGACATTTCAATTGAGATATATTTTGTATATCAGAATTAAACAATATTAAATACTATGTATATTGTCCATTTGTTTGATGTTCTTGGGATTTGTGCCCAGTATAAAAGATATTTTAAGTTATGTCAATAAAAAGCATTAAAAAATAAAATATCTAGTATATCAAATTTTAAACCTTTAAAAATGTGAAAAAGCAGTTTGGAAATTATTTGTGAGATTAAGTAGTTATCATTTATGCATGCCTCACAAAGAGCTTAGAAAAATCAATTAACAAGAGCTAGGGGAAGCAGGACAATTCGCAGAGCTTTAGACTATTTCTAAAATGAGTACATGCTTGCAGTCAGAAAGGCTAGGGAAATAAACGGGTCCCGTAGTTCTTTGAAATTGTGGTTTACCTTTTCTTTTTCTTGCTTACTTTAGAATATTTATCTTTTGAGAATTTCAAACATGGATGTAATGTTCTTATAAAATTCATTTTCTACTTTCCACCTTTGCTCTGCCCCCCCCACCTTCCTCTCTCAAATTCATATATTCTTTTTACAGATATACTGAGTCTAATTAGTGTTGACTATATTTTACTGGTCTGTTTTTTTTTTTTTTTTTTATGGACTCTTTTATGGATGTCTTCTTGTTGAAGCCAGCGATAGAGAATTATTTGAAAGTGCAGCAGTAGGAAGAAACAAATACGATAATTTTTAGTAAAGAAATAAGATTAAAATATGCCTCCAAAAAATGCGAAGGATATTTTCTTTGATTCTGTCCAAAACAGTACCAGTGGCTTGGAGATGTACTGTTGTTAGCAGTATTTACTAAAACAACCATCTAAAAACCCCATGACAGTGATTACTAACAACTGCCCCCTTATTGCTCTGAGTCCTAGTTTTCGTTTTATATCAGTAGTCATTCACATCAGCCACTTACATAAAATCTCCAGTTACTAATTGAAATTTACAAATGGTACAACTGAGATGCAGATGTAATTAATTTCCTCAAGGCTGACTGTAATGCTACTATATTTAGCTGGAATCCCAGAAGTTGACTATTCATTTTTTCAGCCACTGCATTTCTAAGTTCATAACAAAAGTGTGATAATATTTCATAGAGGTGCAGAAATTGCTACAAGAATACAGATAACCTACTGGGTAGAGAGGGGAGAGCAGAAAGACTGAGGAAGACCAGGCATAAAAGAAAACCTTAACCTTTCCTACATCTCCTAGACAGATCCTTATAAGGATAGGGTATTTTTGTTAATATGACCAAAGTTCATCCTTCCTTTTCTCAGAAATATAAGCTTATATTTTAAAATCAGCCTCTTATTTTGGAGGTTTATAGGTTGTTTACTAGATCTTGGACTAAGGATTTCTGATTAAAGTATATTGTTTTTAAAGGTTGATGAAATTGTTGTGACTAATCTGGTTTTAGAATATAACTGGAAAGCGCTTGGTGTAGTATAAAGACAAGTCAGGAAAAGATAAATATCCTCTTTATTTCAGAGATTGCCATTAACTTGTTTGGTTCAAGTTAGATTATTTCTATCAGCCTGAATATTGTTTTATCTGTTAATATTGGAATTTGTGCTAAATTGTTTTTGAGATCTCTCTGTTAATAGTTTATAATATTAGAGATTTGCTATTCTTCAGTAGCAAGAAATAACAGTAACCTGAGTAAAATGCTTTGTTGTATATAAAGTGTCTTTCATAGTGGATAGCAGTGTTAGCTTTAATAGCTGATGTTGATAGTAAGTGGTTTAGACACACTTTAAAAATATTCTTTGTCTTGTTATTTTGGACTATGCTACATTTAACTTATATTTTAAGTTTAGAGCATTAATTTCCTTTAGCATTTTTACTTTAAAATTGTTTTGCTTTAGTGTTAAAACTTGTTATCAATTCCCTACAGCCAGCCATGACTCATGCTTTTCTGATCTTAACTAGAGAAGTTTTACTTTTGATGTTTCTTGTTTGTTGTTGTTTTAGTCTGCAAGTCATATTGCTTCTAACCCAAAAGCAAGTGCAAAAATGAAAAAAGACAACATCAGATATGCTAGTTGGGCTGCTAATCAAATAAACAGGGCTTATCAG
Organism: Rattus rattus; assembly: GCF_011064425.1. NCBI lineage: Eukaryota > Metazoa > Chordata > Mammalia > Rodentia > Muridae > Rattus > Rattus rattus. Next base: position 218,930,876 of record NC_046154.1, read on the forward strand.
GTTAGTATTGGCAATTTTGTTATGTATATTACTGGATGTATTTCTTTGTCACTTTGATCTTTGTAAAGTACAAATTTAAATGTCTGTTACTGGAAATTTTTTCTAATGCCTTAGGCCTTTAACAAATGTTTCTTTTATGAGCTTTTCTCACAAAGCCATCTATTAGTTTGATGATATAATTAATTTTAATTTGTATATCTCATTTGTTAAATAGGAAAAAATTATAAATCCAGATGTTAAACTAGAAGATGCAGCTTAGAAGCACTTGGAATTGAGAGTGTATTTTGATCAGATATACTTCAGGAAATAAAGGGAACGGCCTAAAGGCCAACTAAGCAGACTTTATCCTGCAGCCTGCTCTGTGAGCACCACCAGCTTCCAGCACCTTCTCACAGCTCTCTGTCTGTTAGTGTTCTGGAGCTCCTTCTAGGGGAATTTTTTTTTCAGGGGACATTTTCATGGGAAATTTGTTCATGAGAAAAATACCTGCTTGTATATTTTTCACATATTTATATTTATAAAACCCTTTGGCAGTTTATACGTTGTTTGCCTAACATTTACTTACATATTTTAACCATATTTTCCCAACGGCTTTCAATTAGAATGTTGTCCAGAAACCTAATGCAGCCCCAACTTTCACAAGTGGTTTAGAGTTTTGCTTGGTTGTCCAAAGGAAGTTTTTCCTTATCTTAAAGTCAATATGTAACATACTTTGTTAGTTTTAGGATTACTATTTCTAAACACACAGAACAGTTGTTTCTAGGATTTAGTCCTGGTGAGAAGAGATAGTTTTAGCAATATAGTTTTTTCCTCTTTCAAGACTCCAATTATAAATGCATTCCTTCGCCTTTCTTGCCATTTACTCTTTTTCTTTCTCCTTTTTCTGTAATTCTGTCCTTTTAACACAATAATACGCTGTGATGTTTGTTCACATTCTTTTTCTTTTTGCACACTGAGTGAAATTCTGGGCTGCTGGGAATTGTGTGTGGGATGGACCACGGAGATGTGATAAGGTAGCTTTCCTGGCCTTACTGTGTCCTTCTCTCTTTGTTGCTGAGAACTCCTTTATCACTGCTCAGTGTATCTGTCTGCTGTTTGTCCCAGTTAGGCCTGACTTGGATTTTCTGACTCTGGTCTTCAGTTGCACTCCACTGAGTTCTGTAGGCCTGGAGTCCTCTGGTGCAGCTCTGAGCCTGAGGTACATTTCCTGTGCTGTTAGTTCCTCCTTAGCTTCCTTGGACCATTTCTTCCTCCTGTTCCATGTTTCTGTCCTATGCAGTTTGGTTTTGGGTGTTAGTATTTTCTTTATGCTTTGAAGCATTTATGCTTCCAAACAGACGTATTGGCTGCTAGTTTGAGGTCTTCTATATAGTTCAGTTTGCCTAATTACGTTTACATACAGTTTTCAGATGTGCCTATGACTTGAAGGCTGGGAAGATACTTTGCAAGGTGTTTGTTTTTGGCTGTTTGTAAATTCATCACCTCAGATCTTACTCTTTGGAGGATTAATGTCTGTTCATAATTTTTCAGCTTTGATTTAATATAAGGAGTCATCTACTCACTTCTCCTCTGCCTCAACCTAGGCCAGTTGTATTTTGCAATCCTGCTGCCTGCCGCTGGCCACATGATCACACTGGAATGTCTAGAAAATTGCTTATGATGGAGTTTTTGAAAGATGTCATTAGAGGGCTGGTATTCTCTTCTGTTCATTTGGTTTTCATGTTGTTTTAAGATTCCTTGGTTGGAGAAGATTGGGGCCATTAAAAATGCTGTGCCCCCTAATTATGAAAATAACCTTTATTTATGTATATTATATATTATAGAAAATCCTAGTTCTGTTAGCATATTACACCTCAAAATGCTTATAAATAGCTACTGTGTGTTTCATCAAATGCAGTTTGGCATGGCTTATATCTGTTTTGTGTGTGTGTGTGGTGTGTGTGTGTGTTTTAAAGATAGGACCAATATAATAACATGAACTAATAGCGTGTACAGTGTATGAGTATGTTTAGGTTTTTATTAGAAACAACAAGCTACTGAGAAATTGATCTTTTGCCATAGCATGAATACATTTTTAAAATCAGCTATTATTAAATTACTTTGTATGTGGAAAGAAGAACGTAAGTTGTGAATAGGATTTTCAGTAAACAACACAGAATACGTGTATTAGGCTAGTAAGCAGACATTACATCTCAGTAGGTCCTCCCAACGATTACTCCTTCTGCCCTTTTCAGGAGGCCTGGTTAATCCCTCCCCGGTTATAGAACCACACTGTATTTGCTTTGTCTTTTCTGTTTGCATCACTGCTAGGTTTAAGGCCTCCCTTACTTAAATTTGCAGTTTCATCATTCTGGTAAGAGACCGAGTCTCTTACTTATTAATTGCTAATATCTAGTTTATGTCTTGCTTAAGGCTGTTAGGAATGATTGATTGTACACTTAATTTTAATTTTTGGTCTTAGTTCATGTGTACATCTGGTGTGTGTATACACTTGGTAACACTGATTTAAAATATGTTTATTTATTAGGGAGGATTGTTTTCTATATCAGTTTTTACTCCATTTGTACTTTTAGAGAATTGTCTTCTTACCAATAGATGTTCTGGTGTGCGCCTGCTGTTACTTCCTGTAGTTATATTGTATTTCCCTAATGTGCAGTGAGGTTGAACATTTTCTTACATTTCTTGTCTACTTAGATATCTTTTCTTGTATACTTAGATATTTTCTTTCATACAGTCTGTCTATCTGTTCATATAACTTTTAATTTTTGATCCATGTTTTGAATGTATTTATGGCAAATATTTCTAAGTGCTTATTTTCTCTTTGAAGTCAGTTTAAAACGTAGATCTTCTAAAGTTAAATGTGTTCAAATTCATTAATCCTTTTCTGTATGGCTTTTAGTCTGTATATGAGAAATCTGTGGATACTACAAGGTCAAGAGTGAGACTCTTACATTTTTTGTTTCCGACTTAAGATTCCTATTCAGTAGGAAAAATTTATTTATAATTGAAGTAGGATCAGTTTTTACCGCTATGGATAGCTAGTGTTTTTTTGTTTTAATCAGAAATGGTAGATCTATATTTTCTGGGTTCTAAGTATGACTATGACATAGACTGCCTATATAGCTTTGATAAATTATATACCATCGACCTATATGTCCTGTTTTACAAATGTAGAAATTAAAAGTACAGAAAGATTAATCTCAGTTGACATACTGGTTAAATGGCATCTTTTGTCAACTCAGGAACTCTAATTCCTTCAAGGTTGCTATTCTAAAATCACAATATGATGCCTCTCACAAAGACAGGTGCTATCATAATTCTAACCCTTTTCAGTTATAATCTCATGTAAGTAATTGATATCAGATCCGGCCCTACTTGTTTCTTCATTTTAGATGTAAAATACTCTATGATAATGAAACTAAAGAATCTGATTTCTTTGGATTTCCTGCACCATCTTTTCAGTTATAGAAAGGCCCTACATTTCTAAAACAAACATCTGTCCCCTACTTTGTGAGACCCACCTCACCAATTGACATTTTGGTGTGTTAAACCATTGTTCATAGACCTAAACCCTGCTCTTGGTGACATTTGCCCTTGCTTCAACATTCATCTTATCCCTTCCTCCGCTGTCCTCTCTCTGACCCTCTCCCTTCAGTTTAGTATCTCCTTCCCATATTTATTTTGTTAATAGATTTGTTTTGTGTTTTTTTTGTAAAGTGTTGTGAATCTCACTGTTCTGTACAAAGAGCTCTGAGAGCATTGCTTGTGTGTGTGAGGTTCCGGGTTTGGCTCTGCAGGCTCCATAGTAAGCTCCATAGCGCCCAGTGAGTGCCCAGTGAGTGCCCAGTGAGTGTCCTGTGAGTGCCCGGTGAGTGCCCAGTGAGTGCCCGGTGAGTGCCCCGTGAGTGCCCCGTGAGTGCCCGGTGAGTGCCCGGTGAGTGCCCGGTGAGTGCCCGGTGAGTGCCCTGTGAGGTGGAGGTCTGTTCTGCTTCCGTTTTTGTTGGAGTTGGGGTGTCTGGATTTCCATTGTACCTGTAACTGGCCTGGTAAAACAGACTGCGGCCTTGACTGCGTTTCAGTCCTCCTGGCTCAGGCTCCACAGTGCTCTTTACATGTCTCCATGAACACGTCTCCGTGTACACGTCTCCGTGTACACGTCTCCGTGTACACGTCTCCGTGTACACGTCTCCGTGTACACGTCTCCATGTCTGGCTCAGTTTCTCACTCCTCCTGGATAACTATTACACCAGTAAATTGGAGAATGATGCTTTTTCTTGTTTACTTATTTTTCTTTTCTTTCTGGTGAGTTTTGTTGTTATATTTTTAAGATTCACAATACAGGCATGATTAGTTTGTTCAACCAAGTATAATTGATAAACACAAAATTTGTGAATGCTATAAGAAGTATAGCTTCTAGACTCACATTTTTGTAACCAGATAAATTTTAAGATGCATTTGAAAATTTAGGAATATTTATCTAGGCATATAAACCTAGTGTAAAGCATAAAACTCACTTATATCTGTACTGCAACCTTTTAAAAATATTTATAAATTTGATAAAATGAGGTTTTAGCATCAGATTTTCTTTGCTTCCACTTAATGAAACAAAATGTGACCACTGCCTGCTCTTTAATTGGAAACTTGGTCTAGCATGTCGACTAGAGCAGCCATCGATTTAGCGTTCGGGAAGAGTTTGCTTACTGACTGTCTCCAAATCAGCACTTCTTCCTTGCACTGTTAAATTTGCCTGTCAGCGATCCATATGTTATTATATAACTGTAGATGTGGGTCTATTATTCTTTTGGAAAATGGAAAACTAAATTATGATTTGAGAAAAAAATGAGATCCTGGCTTAATCAGTTCATTTGCCATATAATTCTGGAATAGACAGAAATAATTGCATGTCAGAAAGAATTTGAAATGATAAATTTATATTTGCACTTTTTTCAATGTGTTCTGACAAGCTAGCTTGGCTTATCCCAAATTGCAGCTGTTGTCAATAGCAGTGTCACTAGCCTGCGTACTTTTAATTAGTTAATTATGAAAAATCAGACTTTTACTTCTAAAAGTGTATTTCCTGTAAAGTTAAAAATCCTATATTTAAAAATAGATTTTAAGGCTTCACAAATTTCATTTTTACTTTGTACTTTAATTAAAATAATTATTACTTTGTGGTACCCTATTGTATACCCTTGCCCCAAACCCATCAAAGCATCAAAGCTTCTCCTCAAAATTAATCCACAAATTATTTGATTAGAGCCATTCCTGCTTATACTGAGTAAGCAGTGGTAAATTTCTATTCTGGTAAATCCCATAAGGTAAATTTATCAACTGGGTAATCGCATGAGAAGCATACCTTCTTTGTACTCTTAATCGCTAACAGAGGTTTTAAAGGTTTAAATATGATATTGTTACCCTAATCCATAAACAGCACTGCTATTTCTAATGTCTCTGTCCTTTAAGCTGTGATGCCTATGGCAGGCTGGTGCCTTGCATTTCCTCCCTGTCTCTAGGATGCTCTTGTATGATCTCCTCTGTCAAATAGACTCTGTGCCATTACACCTAATGCTGTGGGATTTACTGTGCTAAGTGTAGGCAGGTCAGAGGAGGTTACCAGTCATGAAGCCTGTGCTCCTTAATCTCTGCTCTCATTCCGTCTTCTGAACAGGTCATTTGCCACATTCAGTTGATTACAAAAGAAAAGAAACACGTGGTAAATCAGATGTTAAGTACTTACTGTCATAAGACAGTTGCTGGAAAATGTGTTAACTAGGAATACTAGATGTTGCTAATACCACATTTTAATCAATACCTAAACCATGGGAAAATAAGTCCTACAGATTAATAGACTTTCCCCCACACTCACAGGGAACATTTACTTATTGGGCAAATCTGTTGTGTTCAGTCAGACCTGATGCAAATGATGGTGATTGTCAGCACAGTTAGAAAGCTCATTTGGAAGTCAGCATGGGGGAGTCAGCACTGATTCCCCAGTGTATGAGTTCTGAATTTAATATGCTATGAATTTGCTTTTGAAAACACAAACCTAGGATTTGATATACTATTTTTTGTTTTCATTATAAAATTTAATCCCAATTAATTTTATAAAATAAATTAGAACTTAGTAGGCAAGAAGTGTATCATCCAGCTAACTTAACAAATCTGAAATCTTAAAAAATGTGAACTATTCTAAATAATGTTCAAAGTATGTACATTTTTACTTTTAAATGTTTAAATAAGGTACTTGCCGCACCTTGTTTGAAATTCCACACATCCATTTACAGGGTATATATCAACTCTATTCCTCTTTGTATGTGTTTAAACTTCATCTAAGTTATTCAGTACTTCAGAAATGTTTTGGAGTCTGAACCTAGGGTAGTTTTAAAATCTAAGCTTTTGTAGGTTATCGTGCCAATTAAAATCCGCTTAAACTGCCCAGGTATGTAGTGAAATATCTGTACACTTCAACTGACATTGAAACCCTCATGCAAATATCCATAAAACTTAGAGTTTGCTCATACTGTAAAGCACATGTAATTTCACATGATGATAAATACTGTTTTCATCAGCAATATAAAGCTGAGGTGTGATGTTTAAACTTTGCAATGAAATTGAGCCTAATTGAGCTGTTTTTTTTCTTTTTAATTAGTTTGCAGGTCGAAGTAAGAAGGAAACCAAATCCTCTCTTAAGGCAGTTGAAGACATGTTGGAGACATTGCAGATCACTCAGTCTTAAGGTTTCAGGAACTCTCTGACGTTAGATTTCAAAACTGCACAGTTGAACTTCTTGGCCTGTGACTTAATTTACTGACTGCCTAGTGCTATTTGTATTCTAATTTTTTCTGAAGGGGTCATTGTAAAGAATGTGTCTAAATAAACCTCAACTTGCCTTGTGCTGCGCGTAAGCAGGAAGATGGAGGTATCCGTGGAACAGAGATTGAAGACCTATTGATTGTATTTCCATCCTCATCTATCACCCCACACCTTATTAAATAAACCATGGTTTAGTAAACTCATGTATGAAAATTCCAGTTTCTTTTGTCATATCATAACTCGTGTGTTGAAGAACTCATTTGTTACCTAAGTTCTCATTGGTGTGGAGAAACATAAAATATATAGTTTGTGGAAACATTATTTTGAGTATTTTACAATGCCAGGCTGAATTTTATTGTCATTTCAGAGGGCTGTTTGGGTTTTTATTCTTTCAAATTGTTCTAATAATAAATTATTAATAAATAATTTGCTTAAATTATGTCATCCTTTAAAATTGATGATAACACTGTGAAATTTTTGTTTACTGTAGACATTTTTAATCCATAAAATGCTTCAAAGTTATTAATGGGCTACACATTTAGAATTAACCCTTTTATACATTGTTTATTAAAACTTTAGTTGTGAATTACATATAATATATTTAGGGTCATAGAAATATTGAGGACATTGTTATCACTGGAATCTCCTTAGTTTTTTGGGGGGAAGGAAAAATCTAAACTCTCTTTAGAAATAAAATCTTACTGTTCTTGTGGAGTCAGCTCTTTCCTAAGGTTTCTTGTCCGTTTCTCTGATGCATGGTCAGTCCTCCGCCTTCAGCAGGGCTTTGCTCATCTCCATAGGTACAGAAGAGTGAAAACGAAGCCCCAGGCAGCTGTCTGTCCAGGACTGCATTTCCCGTCTGCGAGGGGCTAGGGAAAATATTGACAACATCTTCACCATCAGCTGCCTTTTACATGCTTCTTTGTACCAGCAAATTGGTTTGGATGTTTTATTTAATCTTTCATGTTATAGATATTTTCATTTTATAAGCTCATGAGCCATGAACAGGAATTTGCAGTCTTCTGTGAGCTAACTCTGCCCATGTGAAGATAATTTTTCACCACTGTTCTGTTAGCATAAAGATATACTTTTTGTATATACAAAACTACTAACTGCATCTTCAGCATCATGAAGCATTTATGTTTGCCATAAAGAACCTCGTGTCTGCACATTGTACCTCTACTTTTTCTCCCTCTGATCTCATCAGTCACTAAATAGGAATGTACTTCTGAAGTTGTATTTGTGTAGTAAGTAAGTTATTTCTTTCTGTAGCTGCTATCTGGTTTCCTTTTATCTTTTTAAGGTATTTTTAGAGTAACTTCCTACCAACAACTTTAAGTATGTTGTTAATAGTAGTGATTTATAAATTTCAACTTAAGAACACATATAATTTCTGTTTCTTCTTTATTTACAGAGAGCTGTTTTCAGATAGTGACAGAATTCGTATCTGTGACAGATACAGAGCATGAGTACAAGCCATATTAGAACTGTAAGGCTGATTCAGTATTTGAAAACCAGTTAAAAAATATAAATAAATAAATAAATAAATAAATAAATAAATAAACAAAATCATATTTTATCAAAATAGAAAAATATTAGATCAATATAGAAGAAGGCATTTGGCAAACTTCAGTTTTCATTTATGATTCAGAATAAAGCCTCAGAAACAAAACTTTCCCTACTTGATGAGCAGAATCAATAGCAACTTAACAGCAAAATACTGCATACATTCTCTGTAAGATAGGGAGCAAACACAATTTTTCTTCATTTATGCCATGTAACAGCATAGAAAAAGGAAATAAAAGGCTTATGTTGAAAAGAAAGAAAGAATTACATCTTTCCACTAAAAAGATTGTCCACAGAAAAAGTTTTAGGTGGCCTCTGAAATGAAATGTACTGAACTCTTACATGAATTCGGCAAGGTCAGTACCCCAAATCAACTCTTTTCTTTAGCTAAGCAAAAGAGGAACTTTTGATGAATATAACTCGTGATAATAAAATGTAGGTAAAAAAAGAATCATTTTTGTGGATTGAAGGCCTTAACATATTAACAGTATTTTCTCAAAGTGGTTCTATAGATTTACTGTAATTTCTGTCAAGATTCTCCATTTATTCTAGGCTAAAAGAAGAGCCCGCAGTATATGAAAAGGCATCGCTGTGGAGGAACATTAGCATGGAAAGACAAGGAAATTGAGGGATGGAGATGCTAGGTATTAAGATATAAGGCCGCAGTGATCAGGACTCTTCGGTCTCAGTATGAAGATTGGTGGGAAAGCACAACCAGGAAATAGACCCATAGATGGATGGACATTTGACTTTTGACAGTACCATTGGAAACAATGGAGGGGGTGTTTTGGAGCAACTTTTAAAAATACGCTGGAACAGTTATAGACAGTCAACAAAAACAACAGCAAAAGCATCTGTCCTCAAACCTACTTTATAGAAACAACTCAAAATGGGCCATATAAATTCTGAGACTGAACAGGTATAGATGTCCCAGCATGTGTCTATGCATGTAACACATGCATATATATGTTAGTGTATTAGGAAAATAACATTCTAAAAGTGAAAGTGGGAGAAACTTGTGTTTGAGACCAGCCTAAACAACCTAGTAAGACCTTCGGTCACAAAATAGGGTCTGAGGGTGGCACTGTTCTATAGCTGCTGTATTGCTTGCCTAGCGTGGGCAAGTCCCTGCATTCAGTACCCAGTACACATAGGAAAACACATTCACAGTTAGGTATAGCAGTAAAATAGACTGCAGAACTGGAATAACCTCACATCTTCACTTCCTTGCCCAGAAAAAGAAATAGCAAGGGAAGTCACTTCCAAAATCTAATCTGCTTTAACAGGCTTTAGTTAATGATTCCTAGGTCTATCTGTAGTTACTGCGGAACTGGTTAGAATGCAGAAGGGGCCCTACTACATTAATCTACTAATGAGAAATGCAGTCCAGTAGTTTACATGTGGTTTTATTTGGAGGAATTAGGTGGGGATAAATCCAGGGCCTTGACCTTGAACACATACTTAGGCAAATACTTTATCAAGTGAGCTACACCCTGATTCCAGCAACTTGTGTTTTAGTATATCTGAATGGTAATCTTGAGAGCCACTAAAATTGGAACACCATTGTTAGACTAATTGGTTGTTGGACAATGGAGACAGGCTGCTGTGGAGACCTGGCTGTTACATTCTCTGCTGCTTAAACGTTTATGGTATTGTTCATTGGATTATGTTTTTCTCTTTTTGCTTTGTTTCTTTTTTTTTTTTCTAACTCAAACTTTTTTCACTACAAACCTTGCCCCCCAGGTAGTATCATAAAGAAATGAAATATATGTATTTTATATTTTGGAGCAGTTTTTTAAAAATTTAAAAAGTTTATCACTTTTAAGTAACTTTATCACTTTAATTTTTCAGAAGTTGAGATTAGTTTATTTTAATTTGTGTTAATTTCCCTCAGTAGCATAAGAAGAATTAGGCATTTATAAAGTAGCCACACACACAGTGGCACAGCAGGAAACAAAAACATCCAAGTTCTTCAGCCATTGTTCTTCTACAGTTTATAACAGATTTGAACACCCCTCAAAAACTAAATTAGAAGTCACCTTCATTTAAAAAATGAGTGAATTCTAGTATGATATTTGTATCTCTGTTACAAGAAGTATTTAAAAATTATAAGAATTTAAAATTCATTTGAAAATTCATTTGAAAATCTTATGTATATGGGTACTTTGCCTGCATTATTGTCTGTGCACTATGTACATATGTGGGGTCCATGGAAGCCTAAAGAAGGCATGGGATTCCCTGGAACTGGAATTACAGATAGTTATGAGCTGCCACTTGGGTGCTGGGTATCAAACCCTGGTCCTGTGGAAGAGCCAGTATTCTTAACTGCAGAGCTATCTCTCTGGTTTATAAAATTCATTTTTAAGATTTTTAGATTGAAAAATTCTCTACTTTTACGAATGTCTGCCATATAACTTTGGAGACAGTCCTCTAGCAAGAAAGTTGCTGTTAGGGAAACCTCTACATGTAACAGTCAAATAAAAATACATAACAAACAGAATGAATTAGAAATTTGAAGAACTGTCCATCTAACGTGAGGTACAGTATTGAGTGTGCTTTGTGATTTGAAGTTCTTTTCAAGTGCCCTTTAGGCAAAAGGTGAGTGAGTCACATCTTGTGAAACTGCTTGTTTCAGTGTCGGCTGTCCACATCAATTGGAAATCAAAGTGAAGGTCTCCAGAGTGGTCAGAAGGAACCACTGGTTTCAAATGCTCGGCTCAAATGACAGCTGATTTTGGATCTAATTTCAGTTTCCTGGTCTACCTGTCATTCTCAGTAGGTCAGAGAGGATCAGAGATAATACAGCCCCATTGTTTGGTAACTCCTCAGTGACTTAAAACAAACTACTGGAAATGCAGTATGCCTATACAGATACAGATGCCTATCATTTTCATAATTAAATTTTAATGAGGGGAATCAGGGTAGTAACAAAATGTTGATACATATATATTATTACACACACACACACACACACACAGACACACAGACACACACACACACATGAGTATATCTGTCTTACTAAAAAGACCTCCAAATAGTACCTTCTAAGTAGTAACAAATAATTGACCACCAGTAGCAATCAAGACTGGGTAACAAACACACCTCCTGTGTCAGGAGCTCTGGTCAGTGTGTCTGACCGCCACCTGGACTATAATACTGCTTTGTGAATATGTAGAGTCATTTAAATATAGTGAGTAATGAAGTGTATTCCATATGACTCCAGTTGTTTTAAGATAGGGCAGTTAAAGGTGTGGAATGAATATTTGTTTTCATTTTGAGGAGGGAATTCTTGATCATATTCTTTAGCTTCCTACAAGGAAATATTAACAATTCTGTAGCATATTTTGTAGCATTAACTTAGGTTAGTAGCATTATATCTATAATTAATATATTGACAATATAAATTTTAGTTGATTAGTTAAAATTTATAATTTAGCAGTCATTGATTTGAAATAACAATAAGGCTTTTCTTGTTAAGTTCTATACTTTTTCTTTCACAAGCCTGTAGAAGTCTGCCACCTAGTGTTTACATTTTTAAGTTTTAGACCCCACAGGCTAGGTTGGTGTTATTTATTATTATTATTGTTGTTGTTGTTCTTGTTAAATTTATTCACTTTACAACCCCGTATCAGCACTTGCTCCCTCCAAGTATCCCCTCACACAAGTCCTACCCCCATTCCACCTTTCCCTTTTCTTCTGAGAAGAGCAAGTCCCCCTCTCTGTGTTCTCTTAACCCCCTGCACATCAAGTCACTGCAGGACTTGTCCCATCCTCTCCCACTGAGGATAGACAAGGCAGTTCATTTAGGGGCAGTTGGTGTTATTTTATACTACAAAATGTGTAATTAATGTTTTATTCAAGTCATGCCAGAGGTTAAAATAATTGTGGAACACTGTTATATTTGTGCTCTAGCTTTGTGACATCAAACTTTCCTAAAGTTGTTATATGTTTGATGGATATTTTTCTTATTTAATTATCTCACATTCAACAATTCACTTAATATGCCCACTTGTAACAAATAACAAATTAAGTTCCAGAGTTACAAGTTTTAAAGCCTGGTTCAATAAACTTAGGATTAATTTTAATGTATGATTATTAGTTAAATATTGTGCATAAAACAATACATATGTGTATGTCTAACAAGCACAGCATCATTTATCCTGTGTGTTCAATGAATTTATAAGTGTAATTGTATTAATGAGGGTGTAGTCATTGAATAAGGTTTGATGATGGAAATTTGCATTTTGGATGCTCATTAGGCTGTATTCCAGTAGGAAACATTTTCAAATGCTTATACAAATGTAAATTTAAAACTCTGTGATCTGATCGCTGTGGCTTTTCAAGTAGTATTGTGCTTTAAATTTAGAATAGCACCCATAGGCTCATGTGTTTGATGCTTGGTGTCCAGTTGCTGCTGCTGCTGCTTTAGAAGTCCTTGGAACCTGTAGTGGGGGCCTCCCTGGAGGAAGCGCATCACTGCAGCAGAGCTTGAGGTTCCACTTCCTCACCATCCTCTGCTTCCTAACTGTTTAAGCAATGTCACTTCACGTTCCTGCTGGCATGCCTTTGCTACGATGGCCTGTATTCATTTCTAAAACATGAGCATAAAAAAATAAACAAAACAACCTTTCTTTGAATTTTCACTGCAATGAGAAAAGTAGCCAGTGTGCAGGCAGACATGATATGCTCATTGACCTGGGGGGAAAACAAACTTAAGGAGTACTTCATAGAAATGAAGTGTTGGGGATTGGTTCCAATTCAGTGCTTTGTCTTAATTCGGCTCCCCAGATCACACAGGAATCTGCATCTCCACATGCTGAGGGTCCCCTTCCCCAGTTGGTTTTTGATTAATCAATAAAGAGCCAACAGCCAATAGCTGGGCAGAATGAAAGCAGTGGGAATTTTAGGATTCTCGGGCAAGAAATGTAGAAGAGAGAAAGAATCGCCACGACACAGAAACAGATCAGATTGAAGAGCTTCTGGAGAGAAATCATCCAGCAATGTAGGCGCAAAGGGAAAGCAGCCCCATGGGAGGGCTGCCCAGAAGGAAAACCGGACAGCAAAGATTAAATAAAGATTTAGAAAGTATTCACTCAGGAACACTAGTGCGGAGTGTGTGCTAGTTGCGGGGAGGTTTGGAAATGCCCAGTCATTGAGCTGGTCATGGCATATCAAAATATAAAGGCTGTGTGTGTTCTTTCATTTGTGAATCCAGAGAACTCTGGCTGGTGGTAAGCAGTGCGATCACCACCACTAAAAACACCCACCGGGAGCTCAGCGTTCTCTAGGCTGCTCAACTGGGCAGTGCTAAAAGAGAGAAAGCATTGATATATATTAGAGATTGTGATAAAGATTTCATCAACAACAATTAAAAAACTTTAAAATTAGAAACTTAAGCTACTTACAACTACCAAAATCCTCATTCCTATCTTTGAAAAAAAAATCCCTATTACTCATAGTTCTGACAAATTGCACTTGTAACAACTACAGCTTTTTACTTTGCGATTGGAGTGTTTGAGGCAAATGATGTTGCTTACAAGATGGCCACACTGAGTTCCGGTTGCTTTCTGAGACAGCGCTTTCGTTCTCTGGTGCTCTGTATCTCTGTTTTCTACCAACTAGAGCAAAAGCTCACAGTAAGAATTGTCTCTTGTTTCAATTTCCCTGCTCCTCTAACACATACTTGTCCTGAAGAGAATGCTTAGGAAAGTGTGCTGACTTCCTATTTTGTCTCCATGCCAACTGATGTCCTCAAGGAGTATCAAAGAAGTGCTAAGCTTCTCAGCCCTCAAAGTGAGGTTATCAGACTGTGAATTTAATTAGCAACATTTGAAAGTTGTATGCTGGGTTTATTTTTAATTGATTATGACAAATTTTGCTTAAAGCCCGGCATGAACTTCTTGACAGCAGCTACATTTTGCAGAAATTCAGAGTGAAAGATTTATGAAATTTCCCAATCTGCTAAGAATATGAACCAGACAGAAAAATTATCCACCAAGTTACAGTAAATGTCAGTGGCTTTTAAAAAAATCTCAAACTTACTTTTCAGTTCTAGAGGATACATACATTTTATTTAAAATATTGCCTTATGCCTTTATGCGGCCCAGAGTATCTTGCAGTTGCCATGGGAGCTCTGTTGTTTGTCAGTGTAGGGTTTTCTGCTTGGCACAATATATATTTATGATGGCATCTGTGTTTGCTGGTTGTTGCATTTGCAGTGGAACTTGCGTTTCAGCCAGTAGAAGAGAAGGGAAAAGAAAGCAAATTAAACTTGACTTCTTGGCAGTCGAGCTGAAGCTTCTTGTTACTTGCGTCTATTCATTCCAAGAACACAAAACGTAGCTGCAGTCGTGTTCCCTTGCTATACATGTGGCAGGCTTTTATAGTAATATAAAACTCCAGAAGACCAAGAACGCTGCACTCTGTCAGCTGACGGGGCACTTGCTTTTAATTGGAATTTTAATATGGGGGACTTAGCCCATGTCGAAAGTCTGGATTTTGTTTGTTTATTGAAGAGGAATCATCAATATCATATAATGGATCATTTACTTAAAACAAGTGGGATTTTTTTTTCAGATTGTTGAGACAGAGTTTCCCTATCACCAAACCTAACTCTGAATGCTTGATCCTTTTCCCTCAACCTCCCAGGGCTGGGATTACAGGCATGTTACTATATCACCCAACTGCAACTGAAAATGTAAATGAACTAATTTAAAAATTCTGTCTTCAGGTATGATAAAAGTACCAAGGTCTGAAATGACAGTTAATTTATTAGTGTCTACCACTTTTTCTTAAAATTAATTCTAGTGTTTGTTTTAGATTTATCACACACTGTAGTTCAATCCAGTTTTACAAGTGTAAAACAAGTGTAGTACAAGTGTACTACATTGTCCTGCTTGATCATCATCGGACTCTCATCAGGCATCCCAAGAACTATCAAGCATATAGAAACACTTTAATATGGGTCCTTAATATAAAGAGCTAATGTTTAGGTATATAAACTATGTTCATTGTAATTTTATATATTTTTTAATTTTAATGTTTGTAGTATTTGAGACAGCATGTACTTACAATGTTTCATGTCCCAGATATGGTGATACATATGTGCAAAAAGGGTGATAGAACATTGTTGCACCTAGATACTGAGGTGGTAGAGTACCATGTGGGAACAGCTTTCCTGAGCCCGGCAGAAAATGGAGTACTCCTTTTTCTTAGCAAGTCTACCTCTTCTCCACCTGACCTGTGGAGTCTGACCCCACAATCTTCTACCTGAAGAATGTCATATAATCTTTGGCAAAATTACAGGACCGATTTTCTGGAATGTCTCTCCATGCAAATGAGATATAACCTAAGCCTCAGCCAATGAAACTTCACCCTAAGAAGACCCCTTTCCCTTCTAATGAAGATGAAACTAAGGGGATGGGAGGTTTTGTGAGCACTTGCATCCCATGTGCAAAGAGTTAGACCTGTCCTTTTTTTTATAGACAGGGTTTCTCTATAGCCTTGCCTGTCCTGGAACTTGCTATGTAGACTGGGCTGGTCTTAAATCTCTGTCTCCCAAGTGCTTGGATTAAAAGTCTTTGTCACCTTCCCAGCATGTCCTACCATTGCATGGCATACCCCAATTATAAGGAGGAGAAAGCAAAACATTTTAGTGATAGGTTTTATGGCTTTCTTGCTAGAATAGAATATTTATAAAGCCAGTGGAAAAGTAAGAATAAGGCACAGCATTTGTATAGAACAGGTATTTCCAATGTACTTTAAAACATATAAGGAGTACCTGTGTAATTTTCATCTACTATTATGTACTTGTGGGATGATATCTTTATTACTACCATTTTTGAAATATACAACTAAAATCACTGGGGATTATTGTTATAGTCTATAACATCTAAAGAGAATCTAAGGAGAATGTTAAGTATGTGATAAGCTTTCTTTTAAAGATAAAACACATGATTTCAGAAGTGACATCAATTCTTACATTTTTCCCCTTGATCTTGGAAAACTGTTTTACTGACCATAGTTTTAAGGAGAAGATTTAATTTAAATTTTAATATTGTCTTCTATTTCTATTTTTATTTTAAATAACCATAGTTATTTATTAAAAGTATTTATCTCTGCTCATTTAAAGTACACTTAAAATTTCATGACAGTACTCAATAAAATCTGGTAGTGGTTATCTTGGGTGATAGAACATTATGAGGTATCATTTCCTGAAACAATAAAAGAATCTTAAAGTCTTGCATGAAATTGCTTTTATATGCTACTGATTAAATGGTTATTTCTGAACTTTTTGAATGTATAACCTCTTTCATAATATTGCACGATTTTGACACCCCAAGAATTTAAGCTTATTTTCTGGTTTTCCATGGCATGTTATAAATATATTTTAGCAAAAACAACCTTTCAGAATTGTTGTATTTTATTCCCAAATTTTGACGTAATGGTTAGTGTTGTCAATTTAATGGGATCTGAAATACACTAAGGTATTTCTATGGGTATTTCTCTAGGGGAAATTTCCAAGAAGGTTTACTGAGGAAGAAGTCACTCTACAAGAGTGGGCAGCTTCTTCTAGCCTCAGCCCACATACAAAGAAGATAGGTTGCAGGAGAAAACCATCTTCCTGCCTTGCCTCTGTAGTCTCGTTGATGACTACAGCTATCCTACTGTTGCTACTGCAGCTGACATCCTTCACAGATACCAAAATACATAATCTTTCTTCTCCCGTGGACTGAAGAACTTGGATTCTTCAGGGATCTCCCAGGCCTTCAAAATGTACTCTGTGCATTGAGCTGCTTCTGGGTTATCAACCTGCCAGTGTGCAGCCATTTTGGATTATCCGGCCCATAGCATGTAAGCCATTTTAGTAACTTGTCTTTTCTAACGCCATGTTTTTGTTTGCTTGTTTTTTTTTTTTTTTTGTTTTTTTAGCTTTTTTTGCTTTATTCTCTCCTCTCATAGGTTTCCTTTCCTCCCAGTCATCTACCCCCAACCTCTTCTCAACCCCCAGATCCACTGCTCAGTTATTTCTCTTCAGAAAAGAACAGGCCTCCCAGTGATATCAATCAAACATGTCATAACAAAAACAATAAGACTAGGCATAAACCTTCATATCAAGGCTGTATGAGGGAAACCAGTAGAAGGAAAAGGGTCCTACAAGAGGTGAAAAAGTCAGAGATACCTACACTCCCAATGTTTGGAGTCCAACAAGCAACCACATCATGTATGCAAAGGGCCTAACCCAGATCCCCGCTGTTTCTATGATTGCTGCTTCAGTCTCTGTGAGCCTCTTTTGAGCACTGCTTGGTTGATTCTGTGGGCCACATTTTCCTGGTGTCCCCACTCCCGCTGGCTCCTACAATCCTTCCTCCCTGTCTTCTTCAAGGATTTCTGGAGCTCTACCTAATGCTTGGCTGTAGGTTCCTGCATCTACGCATACCAACTACTCGAGGAAGGCTCTCTGATGATCAGTAGGCACCCACCCATCTATAACACTTCCTTCCTTCCCTCCTTCCTCCTTCCTTCCTTCCTTCCTTCCTTTTTCCCTCCCTCCCCTCCCTCCCTCCTCCTCCCTCCCTCCCTCCTCCCTCCCTCTCTCCCTTCCTTCCATCCTTTTACTTATTTATTTATATTTATTTTTGCCAGGTGCGTTTGGTTACACCTTTAATCTCTGAGTTTCTAATCCAGGCCATCCATGCAGTGTCAGGCACGAGCTCCCTCTAGTGGTTTGGACTTCAAGTTAGACCGTTCATCGGTTGGCCACGCCCACAAGCTCAGAGCCACCATTGTCCCTGTGCATTTTTGCAGGCAGTACTGATAGTGGATCATGGGTTTTGTAGCTGGGTTGGTGTCTCAGTCCCACCACTGAGAACCTAGCCTGGGTACAAAAGATGGCCAGTTCGGGTTCCATACCCTCCATTACTACGAGTCCTTGATAAGGTCACCCTCATAAATTCCAGGAAGTTTCCTGTACACTAGATTTCCACATCACCTCCACCTGTCTCTCCCTGTGCTCTCTCCCTCCGATCTTCCCACCCAACCTGATCTCTCTTGTTCCCATCCCCACCTGCTCCTAGATCCACAAAGTCTATTCTAGCTCTCCTTCCCAGGGAAATCCATGTATCCCCCATAGACCTCTGCTCTTTATGTAACTTCTCCCGGTCTGTGGATTGTAGTGTGATTATCCTGTACTTATCAGCTAATATTCACCTCTAATTCAATACATGTCCTGTTTGTCATTCTGGGTCTGGGTTACCTTGATCAGGATAATTTTTTTTTCTAGTTCCTTCCGTTTGCCTGCTAGTTTCACAATGCCATTTTTTTAACAGCTGAGTAATACTCCATTGTGTAAATGTACCACATTTTCTTTATCCGTTATTTGTTTGAGGGTTGTTTCCAGTTTTTAGCTATTATGAAAGATGAACATAAATGAGAGATGTCCATGTGGTAGGAGGACGGGGCATTTTTTCGGTATATGCCCCAGAGTGGGATTACTAGATTTTGAGGTAGGCAGATTACAAATTTTCTAAGGAACAGTAATATTGATTTCTATAGTGGCTATATGAGTTTCCACTTTCACCAGCAGTGAAGGCATAGGTTCTCCCTGCACCACATCCTCACCAGCATAAGCTGCTATTTGTGTCATTGTTCTTGACCATCACGTTCTGACAGACGTAAGATGGAATCTCAAAATAATTCGGATTTGCCCTTCCCCAATGGCTATGGATGTTGAACATTTCTTCACATGTTTTCTCTGCAGCACTTACAAGTTAGTCAAGTGTCCCATTTGTAAGTGAGAATGTAAAAATCAGCTTTCATGTCCATTTTTAGACAAATGCAACTGTCTTCTTGTGAGATGATGATCTTCTAGGACCTTGTGACTGGAAAATTCTTAAATAAGAGTCTAAGGAAATTTTAATTCAGAGAGAGTAGTGCAGGGAGTTAAGGACTGGATTTGAAAGGGTCATTACAGGTTTGAGAACTGGAAGAAAATAATTGTAAAGGAAAACCAATGTAGGAAATGTGATTTACAGAGCTCTCTGTGCAAAATGAGCAGGAAGGACAGAGCTCGGAAGGTGGTAGGATAGTCAGAGTCCTCAAAACAGATTTCAGCCTGGAAACAAGGCAAGCCACATTCTGTGGTATTGTGAATATGCATTTCTGGCTTTCACACTTGAATTGGGTCTTACACTTTGAGTGCTGTGTGTCATTCCTTGTTAACTTGCACACCCAAGGCATAGTAGAGTCTGACCCAGAATGCAGATCAAATTCTGATCTTGGTAGTACATGACTGTTGTTGACTTCTAGTCAGAAAGGTCTTAAGATGATAATTTTTAAGAATTTCATAAATATTAGATTTCCACAAATGACAACATATTTTGTCTTTTTCAAATAGATGGCAACATTAAAATTTAAAGAGCATCCATGAAAATGTGCAAATGCTGATATTTTGCCAACAGATGACAGAAAACATTTAGTGCAACCCAGTGCACATTGGTACACTAAAAGCCAGCAATGAACAAGGGAAATATATGAACACAATCCTCAGAAATTTCCAGACAAAATTCAGTTCAGGATCTATCAAATTAAAAGCAGGATGCCATAGGAATCTAAAAAAAAAAAAAATAGAAAAATAGTTACACTATGAAAGCAGCCTTCCTTGTATATTTTGCTGTTCAATGTATAGTTAATTTGTACACAATTGAACTTTAGTAAAGCTTCTGGAGTAACATTGTCTTTTATTATGAACTTGAAGCAGTCCTGAAGTGATGAAGAAAGGGTGCGTAGAGTAGTCTACCTAAGGCAACAGAAGGAGCTCTCTTGCTCTTACTCTTCTCTGCTCTCTTGCCCTCTTCCCCTGTCCCTTCTCTCCCCATCCTCCAACCCCTTCCCTCCAAGTGCTCATGGCCGCACTTTACTTCTCCCCTCTTCTACTCTTCTTCTCTCATTACACCTCTCCAAGTGGAAATAAAAAGGCTAACAGAAGGGAACATGTAGGGATTAAACGGAGGGAAATCAGCAGATTTTTACAAATATTAAAATTTAAGAACTGGCTATATTGAGAGATACCACAGGCTAGTAAAAAGTATTTTTCATTCATGTATGTGACTGCCTTAGTGATACAGCATTTAATAGGAAATAAAATATAGACAGCATACATATTTATCAAAAGTTTCTTTATGAATGTAGCTTTTAAGTTTTCACCTACATGAAATACTATCCATCTTTTAAATTGGAATCATAAAGATGAAATTTGAATGATTTCTTTAAAATATCTTAGAAAACCAAAACATAATGTATTAAAAACATTCAGAAAAGTACTTTTAACTAACATACAATTATTGTTTAAGCTCTAGCCATTAGATTGAGTTTAGATTAGAGTTTAAAAGAGTATTTATTCATCACAAGCATATTCCTTTTGCTTTTGTTTCAGCCAGGATTTCTATTGCTGTGACAGAACATCATTACCTAAAGCAACATGGGGAGAAAAGGGTTTATTTTGATTTACAGCTCTTGGGTCATATTCCATCACCGATGGAACTCAAGGCAGAAATCGGGATTCAAGAACTGAAGCAGAGGCCATCGAGGATCATTGCTCACTGGCTTGCCTCTCATGATGTGCTTAGCCCTACATGCTTAAAGAACCTAGGACTGCCTGCCCGGGACTGACACCACACAGTGAGCTGACCCCTCCCACGTTAATAACTAAGAAAATGCTCTATACTCTTGGCTGCAGGCATTCTTTGGAGGCAATTTCTCAGTTGAGGTTTCTCTTCCCAGATAACGCTACTTGTCTCAAGCTGACAGGAAAAACCAACCAAGGCAGCTTCCTAGCTAAAAGGCTTTCCTGCAGTACAGGTCCTGTATCACCAAGTTCAGAAAACACAGAGGAAAGGACCATTAGATTGAAATCTTTGAACTAAAATGAATCTTTGTTTCTGTCCAGTATTTTGTCATAATAGCAAAGAGACAACTTAGCATAGACACCTGTTACAAGAAGTAAGGTCTTTCTGTGACTGTATAACCGCGTAGTTGAGAAGCCTCTGAAGTGGTTTGTGGGAAAAGTTTAGAAAAATTAAGGTACACCTTAACTGTTATATGAAGAGAGCTTAGAAAGCCAAATGCTGGTAGAAGTGTTGAGCTAAAAGCTGAGTTGAGGTTCTAGGAATGGCTGTCAAAGATGCATAAGAATCTCAGTTTGGATGCCTAGCATTTACGTTTTTAAAAAGCTACACACGATGGAACACACCTGTAATTCCAGTGCTTGGGCAGTGTGAAATATCTGTGAAGGAGAGCTGTAAGCAGCAGGTGGTCAGCACAGGAGAGAGGTCACCTGACCTGCCAATAACAACCTGTATCATTCAACCGCATGCTCCAATACTGAACATGAAGGTACAGAATTTGTTTTTTTTTTTTTTTAAGGATTGTGTATAGGGAAGTGGGCTTGGATTGGAGATCAGAAGATAACTTGTAAGAGATATTTTCTTCTGCTATGTGTGTTCTGTGAATTGGACTCAGGCTGTGAGCTTTTGTGACAGGTGTCTTTACCCACTAAGCCACTTGTTAACCTGGGGCTAGAGAATTTAATATTTGACCTCTGTTGTAGTCTTGATATTGTGGGGATGTTCCCTCAATGTCACTGTATGTGGGAATCACTTAGCTACCTTTGTAAATTTTGCAGGTGTATAGATACACTAGCTTGCCTTGATTGTTCAGAGGAGGCTTTGTGCTTGTACTTCTGAACAATAATGGAATTGCTATGACGCTGGGTACTCCTGAAGCTTAACCTAATACATTATGAGATGGACTAAGGACTTTGGCAGCAGAACATGGTTTTTGATACCAGGTTGACTTAAGATGCCTGACCTTGATGTCAACTGAACTGGATTGAGAGATTAGTGAAGTTCACCCCGTGTGTCTGCAAATCAGTTTCCAGAGAGTATCGTCTGAGGTGGGGGAGGGGAGCACCTTGAATGTGAATGACATTATTTAACGAGGTGGGAACCCAGATGGAATAAAATGGAAAGGAGGAACTCACCGGCATACTATATTCTCTTGGTTCCCGGGCTGTTGAGGGCTGAGAAGTTCTCTTGCACTATGCCCTTCTGCCATGATGTCCTGTCTCAGTAAAGCAGCAGAGAAATGAGTCAGGGACTGTGCATAGAGACCTCTGCAACCGTGAGCCAAGATAATTCCTTCCCTTTGAGTTGTTCGTGCCGGGCATTATGTCATGGTGAAGAAAATTCTCCTTAACACAGTACACTTGGATACATTTGTTTTAAAAATCTTTTGAATGCCTGAGACAGTGACCTTTCTGTTATGTCTACCCTGGAGAACTTCAGTTCCTGTGTCCTTCCAGTCATCAAATGTGAAGAGATCCTACTACATACTAGATGATCAGCAATTGTTGCCATGGGACTCTGATGAAAATTGAGAACTGAAGATGGGCTTGGATTTTACTGTTTATGTTAGTTTTGTTCTGAGGATGGACAATGAATGATAGTGATTTTTGTAGCTCTGAACTAAGCCTGTGTTTCTTTTCTGCACAGTTCTTCTAGGGGTTGTATTGTAGGGGAAAATTCAAAAGCCTGTCTGTCTGTAGTTTATAGTACCCATTGTGATACACATCAAATGTAGTCCCACACAGAAAATAGCTTACTGTGTATGAGCCCAAAGGTCTTTCTACAATTATTCAATTCTGCCATTACGGCGAGGAAATCACCATACATGCTACCTTAATATGTGATACAATCCCAAGAATGTCTTTTTTTAAACAGATGCTAAAACAATTTATTAAACTAGGATCTAAACTTTTCATAGTAGTGGCCTACATTCCTTGTTAGCACCATGATATTCCATTATATGCAACTTTGTTTTCAATATTCAGAATTTATGATACCCCACCATTTTAAAAGACTTTCTTATTTGCATTCTTTACTTGTACATCATTTATGGAAGTTGAAAGTTCTCAATATATAGGAAGACTTGAACAACAAGAAAAGTCTATTTATGTTGATTTTACATGCATAGTTTATTATTTTTCTTTTTTTGATTCATAGATTCTGATAAAGATGCTCATTTCCAATCTGCAGATATTTTTCTATGCTAAATGCTTCAGCATTTGGATTTTACAGCATCTGGAAATGTTCTTTAAGAAAGGTATGTGAAACATTTTTGAAAAATCCACTTAATGCCATGAATATACATGTTGAAGATGATGTTTCTTTTTTTGTGAGAATAGCTCACAATATTTGATATGAAACTAACTCTTAGAACTTCTATTTATATTAGACTATTCAGATTTGTCTTATTCATAACACTGTCAAATAGCTTAGCATGAAACCAAGAAAACAAAGAACACCTTTCTTTTTGGCACATCTATAAATGATGACATTACTTTATCCACTTAGCACACAGTTGTATGTAAGACTTGAAACATTGTTGAGGCTCAACAAAATTGCTAAACCTTTTTAGCAATGAAATGCATGAGATTAGCAGCACTGCAGTGGAACTCTGGATGAAAATATCCTTTGGAAAAACACAAGACTGGCCTATATTCAAGAGGTGGGAAGAAGTTAGACACAACTGTTCCACAAGAGGCTTGCATTTGGAAATGAGGCAAGGAGGCAGTTCATTACCACACTAAATGTTGCCTTCTGATCATCAGACATGCACATACATATATATAGTAGCTGTCTTCAGACACACTAGAAGAGGGCATCAGATCTCATTACAGATGGTTGCAAACCACTATGTGGTTGCTAGATTTGAGCTAAGAACCTCTGGAAGAGCATAGTCTGCTCTTAACCACTGAGCCATCTCTCCAACCCCAGATCTTTATTTCTTAAAACAAATGATAAAATAAGATCTGGATTATTTTTGTAGACTGGGAATATAACCTACTGTCTCTATTTCATTTATTTTTGTCACACTCCGTGTGTGTGTGTGTGTGTGTGTGTGTGTGTGTGTGTGTGTGTGTGTGTGTGTGTGTACTGGCATGTGGACACATGTGGGCACATGTATAAAGGCCTGAGGTTTATGTTGCATGGCTTCCTCAATTACTCTTCACCTCTGTTATTAAGCTAGGATCTCTAACTGAACTGAGTACTCACTCCCCAATCCGGCTAGACTGGTAGGCCAGCAAGCTTTAGGGATGCCTCTGTGTGCTTCTCTAGTGTCAGGATTACAAGTCAGACACTACACTCAGCTCTTGTTACATTGGTTCTGGGTATCTGAACATATTCTTCATGAGTTCCTGTAACAGGATTATAAGTCAGACACTACACTCAGCTCTTTTACATTGGTTCTGGGTATCTGAACATATTCTTCATGAGTTCCTGTAACAGGATTATAAGTCAGATATTATACTCAGCTCTTTTACATGGGTTCTGGGTATTTGAACAGATGCTTCTCAGGGGTCCAGGTTAGTTGAGAGTGCTGGTCTTCCTATGGGGTTGACCTCCTCCTCAGCTGCTTCCAGCCTTCCCTAATTCAACCACAGGGGTCACCACTTCAGGCCAATGGTTGGGTATAAGTATCTGCATCTGTCTCAGTCAGTTGCTTGTTGGACTTCTCAGAGGACAGCCATGCTAGGCTTCTCTCTGTTTTGGGTTGGTCACTGGACTGCCCAAAGTGGGATCCACATCAAGGGGAAGCTCTAAGGCCTGACACTATTACTGGTACTGTGGTGTGCTTACAGAGAGGAGCACCATTTATTGAAGATCCTTTCTTTTGTCCATTGTATATTTTGGCTCCTTTGTTAAAGAACAAGAGTTCATATGTGTGTGGGTTTATTTCTGGGTCTTCAGTTCTATTCCATTGATCTATTTGTCTATCTCTGTACCAATACCATGCAGTTTTTATCACTATTGCTCTGTTATATAACTTGAGGTCAGGGACTGTGATTCCCCCAGAAGTTCTCTTACTGTTAAGAATTGTTTTTACTATCCTAGGCTTTTTGTTTTTCCATATGAAATTCAGAATTGCTCTTTCTATGTCTGTGAAGAATTGTGTTGGAATTTTGATGGGGAATGCATTGAATCTGTAGATTGCTTTTGGTAGAATGGCTATTTTTACTATGTTAATCCTACTAATCCATGAGAATGGGAGATCTCTCTATTTTCTGAGGCCTGCTTTGATTTCTTTCTTTAGAGACTTGAAGTTCTTGTCATAAAGATCTTTCACTTGTTTGGTTAGAGTTATATCAAGGTATTTTATATTACTTGTGACTATTGTGAAAGGTATTTCTCTTTCTTTTTAAATACACACACACACACACACACACACACACACACACACATATATATTCATGGTACTTCAGTCTAGGCAAATTTGTAAAGTAAAAATTCAAGAGGAAGAATCTGAATGAATAAATGATATTTAAGAAAGGCTAGAACTGATAACTTTTATCTCCTCTTAACATACGTTTTAAAACGTCAAGTTCATACTTTTACACAGAGTAAAAGCCACATACTTCCTTTCAAAAGTAACAAGGCAAAACATTTTCAGAGGTTAGGATGATGGAGTAGCCTAGGTGTAGGAAAGAACTCCAATCTCAGACAAACATATTCTACCATCTGCAGAGAGCCTTGTCCTGTAATAAGCAGCTGCAGGTTGAATAGAAAGTACTCTGTACAATAAAGAACTACAATACCAATTTGACTTCCACCTACAGAATTCACAAGAAAGCAGTTCGACAGAATCAGTCATTAGAATCTAAGATAAGAAGTGGAATCTCATTTGTATCCATGAAAAAACCCGTTCTCCTTAGTTTATTGGTAATTGGTTTATTTTTCTCTTTAAAATGCAACTAAGCACAACTTATTTATTTGGAGAATTCTGAGGATTATTCAGCTGCCCCAAGTTTCTACCTTGTGGTCAAACATAGGACTTTCAATATGCAAAAAACCAAACCAAACCAAACCAAACCAAACCAAAACCAAACCAACCAAACAATATCTTCTTAGCTTCTTTTTAGTCAAATTCACATTTGTTTCCTCCATTCAAATCCTTGATTCTGTAAAACTAAGAAGAGCTCTGTTCTTTTGCCATTTGATTCTTAATAATATTTTGTTTTGTTTTGTTTTGTTTTATTTTGTTTTGTTTTGGTTTGGTTTTTTGTTACCATTATTTGTTTGTTTTTTATGGAGTGACTTAGCTAGAAGGATGGTGAGCATTATGGAAAATTTAGACTTTATGTAATAAAGATAGTCACCTGGTAAAAGCCAGCTTACACACACATTTTTAAAGATTCAACTGTCAACCCTATGCTTGGGCTGTTTTTTTTTTGAGTTCCAGAAGACAATTTAATAAGCTTGTTATAACTTGGCATCAAGCAGCACGCTGTACTTGAGTTGGGGAGTACTGAGGGGAAGGGTGTATTTAGCAAACACAAGTATGTTGTCCCAGAAGCATTTGAGAATAGAGAATGCAAAGGGCAGAGGTATTTCCAACATTACATTATACATACTTAACTTTTAAGTAGAGTGATATTGCTTCTCATTCTAGCCTATTTCCAAACACCATGGACACGTAGAAGTTTATCATGAAACCCAATTTCAGAATTTTAGAATTGGGTCTTTAAAAGATCTGTCTTGAGATTTGGGGCACAGTGAGAGTTTAGAATGTGTAGAACATTTTTCAGTCACTGTGTTGACTCTCTACCACACTGCTCTGAACAGGTAAGGTCAGCATGATGTGGAGGTGGGGGTGGGTGGGGAGAAAACCTACCCTGTTGAGTGTCTCTGTCTTCTTTCCAAGCATTAAGCAGACCCAACTCTGTTTCACTTCTAAAAGTACAGAGCTGTCAGATAGAAAAGAAAAACAAAGTACATGAAGTTTCTCTTAAGGTGTAGATGCAGGGTAGTGTTTCCTGTTTTGGCTCTTAAAATGTGCCTTCATCATGGTACAAAAGAAATTTCATGGTACCATGGGGATTTATTGGCACAAGATATAATATGGCACAGAGGTACCACTCCCGTCAGCAGAGTTATGTCTAATAGATGATAAAGCAAATACACAACAGGCTCCTGACACATGATGTGCAGAGTCTGACAAAGAGGGGAGAGGAAGTTTAAAAAGAAAAGCAAGAAAACAGAACAGAGAAAGAAATATGTTTGCTGTTTGACCTCAACCTTGCTTAATTATAGAAATCAGAAAAATCATACAGTTAAAAGAAAGCAGACATCACAGACTTAGACTTTTGGCTAGAAGATGAGAGATACTTTTTTTTTTTTAGCAGAGAGATCAGCTAGAAGGTATAGAAGAAAAATGAAGTTAAAGAACTGCCTAGTCTCAGAGGATTCCGGGAGGATCGTTCATTGGATGACCTTAAAATATCAAATTTGTAGGCCTTTAGTGATAAATTCTTACCACTCCTAGTACCTTTGAACACGAATCTTCCTGAAAAATAAATGCAGAAACCTGTGTTTCATGATTAAAAGTTCAGTCCTGAACATTCAGCCTTATAATTCAGACCTTTTAACCCATGAAAAACACAGTTCTTACTATAAACAATAGTAGTGAAATACAACTGTTCTACCCAAATATGCAGCAATAAAATGGTTCCTAATGACATCTATACATCTATAGATCTATGCCTTATTCGGATAAGCTTTCTTTTGCAGTAGGTGGGAACAAGTACAGAAACTGTGCAGAGAATGGGAGACCTTGCAATGTTCAGCTCTAAATCAAATTCCTCCTCTCAAGACTCGGGTAACCTTGTGGAAGAGAAAAATGGAAGAGTATAAGAGAAAGAGGGGATGAAGGACACCGATAAAACAATACTTTGTAAATCGACATGATCCAAGTACTCTGAACTCACAGAGACTGAGGCAGTGTACACAGGGCCTGCCTGGGGTTGCATCACGCCCTTTGCATATACATTATGGCTTCTAGTTTAGTGTTTTTATGGGATTCCCAAGTGTATAAACAAGTGGCTCTTTGTTTCTTGTGCCTTTCTCTTGGGCTCTTTTCCTTCTGACACAGAAGAATCTATACAAGTTTTGTTTTCTTGCAGCAAAGGGAGAATCTTGAGATATTTGTACATATGTCAACATACAGCAAATGAGTTTGTGAAGGAGGGCTATCTCCCCTATTTGTGCTTTTGTTTGGGGATGGAATGCATACATAAATAATTGAGCAATTAATTTGCAGGAAATACGATTAATCTGCCAGTATAGATGTTATACTTGTAAAGGCTTAGGTCTTCCATGCTTATAAAAACTTTATATTAACTATAAAAATGTTCCTGGCTAAGGAGCAGAATTTTCAAGAAAACACAACAATGTTGTCCAAAGGCTTGTTAATTTCCATATAGGCCTCTGGGGCTTCATTCATTTAGGAGATGGTTACTGTGTGCCAGGCATAATTCAAAGTATTGGCAATACAAAGAGAATGTGATGGACATGGGTCTTATTATTAAATATCCATTGTCTGAGCTCCCAAACTCTTAGACAACTTGAATCTGGTTATAATTTAATATAATTAGAAAAAAATTCCTTAGTATAAATCTAGATTGTTGCTGAAATTATTTGTAATTGAAAAGGACTGGTGATACACTTCTAGTCTGGACCAACAACCCATTTAAAAATCACTCGTAGTTGTAGATAAATCAGATTTTCTAATTTATGCATGATGTGGTGCAATAGAACATATTTTCATAGATCTACAACAGCAGCATTGGAGAGAGAGGCCTGCAAGAAAAACACAATTTTAAATTTTGCTTTTTATTTCTAAACTGGGTTTCTGTCATAACTCTGAAAAGGCATCACCATGTAAATTATCATTAAATAGCTCTGGCATAATTTATGTTAAGAGGTTTTGGCCTGTTTATGTACCCTAGAATTTGCTAAAATTAGTAATATGATATTCCATATTTAGCAAACCTACAGAGCAAGGAATAAGGACTCATGTCTATTGGGGAGCACAGTTTGTTTAAATTCTTTTTGTGGCATTCATGAAATGCAAGGGACTTCCAACTCAAAATCTGCACTATTAGGTTGAAAGTTCTACTCTGAACCAAACCAGATGGTGATCAGCTCTATTCCTATTATCAGCTCAGTGCAGGGATGGTTACCAGACCTTACTTGCATTGTTAACATTTGGAATAGATTAGCAGCAGTTAGGTTGAAATGAGAAACCTTCATTTTACTAAAAGGTTCAGAGCATATCATATTATAAAATCTGAAAGACTAGTAAGAAAAATTATGAGGGAGTCCACTGTCTACCTTGGTTTCTTCTTGAAGGCGGTTTTATTTCCCTTTCTAAAAGAATGTTGATGTGGAGTATTATGGAGTTAAGGTCTATAAGAACTTCAACCCCTGAGGTGCCCACTGAATAATTTGCTGAATTTATCTCTATAGCCATGATCAATACAGGTGTTGAGCAACAAGAGGATTGCTTGCACTTTAGGAGGCATTTTCTTTGCAAGAAGTCTGCATATAACACAGACACACATACCTGTACCACGTAATACACATACATACACGTGCACACATATAGACACACATACACACATACATGAACATACCATACACATGTGCCACATGCCTACACACCACAAACATTTATACACAGAATAACACCTGCTTCACACACACACACACACACACACACACACACACGCATGCCAGACACATACTCATATACACCCATGTACCACACATATATTCACATACCAATACATGCATGTGTACACATACCACACATATATAAACATACATAACTCACACATAAATACCTCCAATACACACTGCATACACCACACAAATAAATGAACATACCACACATACATACATAGCCACACACATATACATACAGCATAAAAAAATATACACCATGCACACTAAACACACACACATGCACAAAACACAAATATTATACACCATACACACAAACACACACACACACACACACACACACACATGCACACTAAAACCCATGTATAAGTTCAGAATTTCACTTAGTCACTAAGATGCATAAAACACTTCAGCTGCTAGAATTTTCATGTGGATTTATATATTTGGCTGAGTGCTTTGATTTGTGAGGAATATGTCTTCCCTTCACCTTTAACAATTTTATTTATATATTAGCTAATATATATGAATTGAACATATTAAAGGGTGTAATTTTCAGCACATGCATGAAGTGTGCACAGATCCAATGACAGTAATTGGAATTTAATTTTCACAATGTCCCTGTGTTTGGCATTTTTAAATTTCTTTTTGAGATCTTCACAAAATGTAGACTAGATTATTTTAAACTGTAGTTATCCCACTGTGTTGTGGAATATCAGAAGTTATTGCTTTTATCTAAATATGGTATTATACAGAATAACTAAGTATAGAGTCAATTCAAATGTTATTGGATAACAGGACAAAGGAAATGGAATACATATTACATGTGCATATACACGTATGAATATTCTACAAATTGTGTTTACACAGAACACAATTTATATAACAATGGGGAAAACTGGGGGATTTCATAAACTGGAGGGTATCAGGTTAAATAAGCCACACAGAACACAAAAACACCACATATTCGTTTCTCATATGCGGGCGCTAAAAATATCCAACCGATGTGAAGAATGACGACCAAAGTGTAGAATGGTGTTAACTAGATCCAGAGAGCGTGAAGAAACAGATAGAAGGAAGCTGGGTAATAGCAGCAATCATTCTTATCAGCATTTATGGCTCAAACCCATTCCCAGGCTGCATAGCATTAGGGCAAGTCCTTTACCTCTAATTTGTGCATAGCTGGCATCAAATTAAGGGACATGGGAAGATGTTGTCTTAGAGGTACCCTTGTCAGAATTACAGTTTGAAATAGGCATGCAAACTAAGTGATATTCTGTTTCACTACAGTAACAGAACACTGAGAGGTCACAAAATTAAGCAGTAGGTGAGGAAACTAGACGTGAGGAACACGGTATGGCTGGGATGTAGGTGTCAACATCCTTTCTTACTATGATTGCTGCAGGAACAGGTAGAATACCCACTTTCTCTGACCAAATGGTGGCACAGAAAGAGCAGATCTCACCCTTATTCAAGAGAGCAAAACAGCTGGCTTTTCTAGCCAGCTACAAAGAGAGGCCAACTGCCTTTGTGCGCTGTTTATTCTTTACCTAAGGTCTTGTTTCAAGGATCACTGAAAAAATGGCCTGTTTATTGGTGTGATAGGACCTATAAACTTCTTTTTAGCTGTGTATTTTTTGGAGCCATTTGTACTCCGCAGTTAGGAAGGGTGAAAGCAATGTGTAATTGTAGACGGTAGTGAGTACGTGTGTCTACTTGAGCAGAATTTTGGGGTAAGATAGTCAGGAATGCAACCAATGAGATGGCCAAAGATCTGGAACAGAGGAAGAGAAGAAGAAGAGACAGAGAACGAAAATGGAAAGGGAGAGCGAAAGGTTGAAATGGAGACTATTGAGGTAATTATTAAAAAGTGGTCCCTTCTGACCTACTCTAGTGCTGGCACCTGTGGGGCCACATGGCACTATGGAGTACTTTTATCTCAGTGGCTCTACGCTGCCCCCAAGTATTCTTTGATCCATGAACCATTCCAACATGGCACCTTGGCATGCTGGTCCCTAGAGTTACTTCCGGCACGCGTGAGGCCACATGGAACTAACCATAATTTATCTCTGGTTAGTATCTCTTCTGGCAGCTCTGTCCTAGCTGCAAACTCTCTGGTTCCAGCTACCTGGTAAAATCAAGACTCAACAAACTGCAACCCA
This sequence comes from Rattus rattus, assembly GCF_011064425.1. Classification (NCBI taxonomy): domain Eukaryota; kingdom Metazoa; phylum Chordata; class Mammalia; order Rodentia; family Muridae; genus Rattus; species Rattus rattus. Next base: position 218,962,992 of record NC_046154.1, read on the forward strand.
ACAATCAGATTTATATGTTAAATTCTCAATCCACAATACAGCCACACAATAAACTCACAACCAATTGATAAAGATATAAACCGCCCACCTAGATAAGATAAATTGACCTATAGAAATCCATCCCTTAAGAAATATTCATAACAACCTGTATCTATGTGGAGATGCGTGGCGAGGATCGTTTACATCTGCCTTTATGTTGTCTCTCCTCCCTCTTCTGCTTCTCTCTCCTTCTAAACCTCTGTTCTCACCACCCTTCCTTCTGGACAAGTGACAGACCTCATTTTTATCTTGTGTCTGCTTTCACCTGAATAATGACACCAACCTACACGTCACCCTTTCTGTCTAATTTATAAAAATCTTTTCTCTCAAATGGAAGCTGAGCACAACCATTATTTATAATCTATAAATCATAAAATACACCTAACACCCAGTCCAACATTTTTTCAGTTAAATAGAACATGTAGTAAACCAGCCTGGGTAGGCTATGAGAATGTAACTAGTTTCAACTCTGTCAGAAATCTGAGGACGACTAATATCATCTGAAAATATAGGAAGCCTAACACGGCTTCCCGAACTGGGACAGGGGAAGAGGCAGTTGTCTGCTGACACAGTCCCCTGTCCCCAACATGAAGGAGAACCAATCTTCAGCCTCCTGGCCCAGGAGTCTGACAGACCTTAGTGACACAGGAATAAGGATCAGCTCATTGTGTCTCTGCAGAGCTGAGCTGTCCTAACCTGTAAATTGTGTCCTCTCAAGGACAGTACAGATCTGTGGGGGAAACAGGCAGTCTCTGCCCAGTGGCCACCGAGCCACCATGCACCTCACCTGGAGGGAGGGACGCCAGCTGCTTCTTCGTGTCCACAGTGGGGACGGTTAGGGGCAACGTCTCAACAGTGACTAAATAATGTTAAATGTCACATTTGTGGGTTTTGACGTCTGTGAAAACCGTCTCACTATGTAAACAATCTGGACTGTTGCCCGTTAACTAGCTTAATAAATTATCTTGAAAACTTTCAACAGTAAACGTGAGCCATGGATTTGTGATCTGGCCCTTAGCTCACAGGTTTAATCGTCTCACATTAGTTTTCTAATAGCGGTAAAGGACTGGGTATAAGCCTTGTATACTTAAATGTGCTGTATAGGCACACTGCCTATATATGAGAGTAACAATATTAATTTTAATTTTAAATCAATAAGAAATTCATATCAAAGAAAATCTAAACTTATATCAAATAAATTCTGTACCAATGTAAAAGATTATAACTTTGGCTTAGTAACAAATATAGGATTTCTACCAAATGAGATTGTGGCCATACAATCAATTTGAGCTAATTCCTCCGTTAAATTATGACCATTTCTAACCTCTCTAGAAAGACAACCTTAGACTAACCACTTTCAGTCTCCCAAAGTTTAGAGAGTCGGAGTGATGACTCTTCGATAACTTCCTCAAGCTGTACATGGGCACTGAGACATCCTTGGTGGGAGGGGATGGGAAAATGGGTGAGTTGTAGCCTGATGTCTGTCCTGACTGGACCCGGCTGAAAGTCCCTGAGATCAGGAATCCAAGCAGGCCAGTTTAGGATTCTGATGATGAGCTTCACAAAAAGCTGTATATTCTGCGATATATAAATCTCAAAACAAGATTTTAATATCATCCAGATACCTTTTTGTTTGATTCTCTTGAATCTAGTTTTTCAGGAGGTCTACCTCTATCAAATCTGGTCAATATAACTCTGGAAGATGTCCAGAGCCTAACCACCCTTTTAAAAACACAAGACAAAAACTTTCTCCCAAAACACTGTGTTCTTTAGTCTCAAACCAAAAAAAACTTGTATCTTTATTCTCTCCCAGAGAAATAATATAACCACAAGACTCAAAATCACATCCATTATGAAAATTAAAACAATTTAAGAAACTGGAGTAAACTCAACAAACGTGTATGAGCCTGTTAGGCCTTTTTAATGTCAAGTCAGGAAATCAATTTGAAATTCTCATGGAGCCCACATTAAGAGAATCTGAGCCTCCTGCTGTGGTAATTTTAAAAATAACCACAAACCCTCACTAGCGGGCATCACTGAGCCATATGGCATAGCAGGGGAATTCATAAAACAATTTAATCAAACTTTTATTAATACCAATACCAATAAGAAGGAAGCAACTTGTCAAATCAGGGCTTTAGCCCAATGTACATCTATCCATTAAGCTCTCTACCTGGAGAGACTTTTACTTATTAATAACTTCTATAATGCATGTCTGTATTCACTCTGCCTGGTGGATGACTTCTGTTTTGTAATAACTTTTATAACTGGCAAATATCACCACCCTCTCCTTGGAGTCAGTGACTAACAGGCAGCTTGTCTGACCAGGATTTTAGCTCAATATTCCTGTGGAGCCCACGTTAAGAGAATATGGGTATCCTGATGACTTAATAAAGCATTTTTATACCATCTTTAAAACAAATAAACCAAACCTAACTTAAATCATTGACCAAACAACCTTTGTTAAAGAGGCAGGCAGCTTCTAATCTCTACCTCTGTTTTTAGGGCAGCCTGCACTTTTCACAGCAGGGGGACCTAGTGCCTGCAAGCTGGCTGCCTGAGTTTCTTTTGTTTAAGGTTCCACTTTTGCTACATCGCATGATGCAACATGGCACTAGCTCTCTCAGAAAACAAAATGTTCTCAGGCTGAGATGGAGATGGAGAAGGAGGACCCAGATCCAGGTGGTCTTGAATGGCCTTAGGTAGTTATGTATATTTTTTAAGGGATGAATTTCTATAGGTACATTTATATTACCTAGGTGGGTGGTTTATATCTTTATCAACTGGTGGTAAGTTTATTGTGTGGATGTATTGTGGATTGAGAATTTAACCTATAAATCTGATTGTTAAGTTACAGTTTCTTGAGTCATGATTTCACCAGGTAGTTGGGAGTTTATACTTTAATTACCAGGGGCTGTTTGTTGGGAAGGAGGGCAGAGTCAGTGGCCGGGAGTCGTGATAGGTCAGCCCCATGCTAGACTTCTAGAGCCCTGATTTTACCAGGTAGCTGGAACCAGAGAGTTCATGATTAGTAGAAAGCCACCGAGAGAGATATTAGCCAGAGGTGAATTATGGATAGTTCCATATGGCCCCACGGGTGCCAGGACTAATTCTAGGGACAAGTATGGCAAGGTGCCCCACTGAAATGTCCTGGGTCAGAGAGTACTTGGGGGCAGGGTGGAGCCTCTGAGATAAAATTACCCTGCAGTGCCATGTGTCCCTACAGGTGCTGGCACTAGTGTGGGATGAAAGGTTACCAGTTCTTTAATATTTACCGCAACAGGAGACAGACGGGAGACCGAGAGAGAAGGAGATAAAAGGAAACAGGCATTGAAAGCTGCAAAACATGCCAGTTTACCTTTCTAGAAACACTTCAGTACTTGTTTGTTTTTTTTATCATGACATATAGCTTTTTACTTTCCTCCTGTCTGTCTCTTTAAAAAAAATTATCTTTAATCATTTTTTTACAGTCCAGTCATTATCTCCCTCCCAGTTCGCCTTCCCACAGTTCCTCATCCCATTCCTCCTTCCCCTGCCTCCAAGAGAATGTCCTCATCCCACCCCACCCCACCAGACCTCCCTACTCCCGGGACCTCAAATCTTTAAAGGGTTAGGTGCTGCTTCTCTCACTGAGGCCAGGCCAGGCAGTTCTCTGCTGTATATGTGCTGGGTGGGGTGGGGGTGGGGGTCAGACCAGCTCATGTACGCTGCCTGGTTGGTGGCTCAGTGTCTGAGAGATCTCAGGGGTCCAGGTTAGTTGAGACTGCTGGTCTTCCTATCGGGTTGCCCTCCTCCTCAGCTTCTTCCTGCCTTTCCCTAATTCACCCACAGAGGTCCCTGGCTTCTGTCCATTGGTTGGATGTAAGTATCTGCATCTGTCACAGACAGCTGCTTGTTGAGTCTCTCAGGACAGACATGCGAGGCTCCTCTCTCCACATCATAGGATCAGTTATAGTGTCAGGCCTTGGGGCCTTCCCTTGAGATGGGTCCCAATTTGGGCCTCTCACTGGACCTCCTTTCCCTCAGTCTCTTCTCTATTTTTGTCCCCGAAGTTCTTTTAGACAGAAACAACTTCGAGTCAGAGTTTTTGACTGTGGGATGGCAACCCCATCCCTCCACTTGATGCCATGTCTTTCTACTGGAGATGGAGAGTTCCCTCTCCCTACTCTTGGGCACTTCATCTAAGGTCCTCTCCCTTTGAGTCCTGAGAGTCTCTCACCTCACAGATCACACTTCAGTACTTTTAACTGGAAATGTGACAGGATCTGTGGATTACAACTGTGTCTTTTCAGAGTACAAGAAGAAATTTTAGAAGTCAGAAGAAATAAGGACCAAGTAGGAGTTTATTTTCAATAGATAAGGCAAGTGATAATTTTTGAATTATATGATCCTTTAAACACTTTTTCCTATTCATATTTATATGTACTTATGTCTATAGCAATATGTATTTTAGAAAAATTACATACTATGTAAAGCATTTGACTTTTACAATATTAAAAGCATCACAGAATTTGATTTTACATACACACACATATGCACACACACACACATATACACTCACACACATACATGCACACACATGTATACACACGCACACACACAGAGTGTTGGAACCTCATACATTCTTATCAAGCATTCTTTCACCAATCTACACTCACAGTCCCGCACATTAAGTCTTAATGGCTATATAACATTTCCTCAATAGGTAATATAAGCTTATTGAGCTATCCCATTGTGAGCAACATTTGACTTTTCAGTAATTCAATAGATATTGCTATATGGATTAACATTATACATACATCTCTGCCCACACACATGACAATTTCACTATAATCTTCCTAGAACTTGAATTTCTAGGTGAGAAGGTAACTCGAATTCATAAATTTCATCATGTATCACTGCATTGAAGTGGCGACAATTCAAATTCCTTTGGCTTCATGACTGTCACTCAGGGAGATTAGGATGGGTTACATACCACAAGGCCATGCTCCTCTCCTCAAGTATGTTATGTGTATTCTTGTGATATAACCATGTACCAGTTGCTTCTCTTGTGTTAGATTATCAGAGGTAAAAGCTAGAAGAGGGAAGGACTCATTAAGTTTGAATTTATGTTCACTCTGTAATTAAAAGTAGATAATAGATTTGTATATTGTATTTATTAGGAACACAAATAACAATAGATAAAAGTTTCTCCATTCAATCACCTGTTGATTCATCCATCTTTCCAACATGTACATTCGATAGCCGTGAAAAAGCTGTTCTATGGCCTCAAGGATTGTACATTTAAAATAGACCTTTGTGTTAATGTCTATTCTATTGCTGTGAAGACAGACCATGATAAAGGCAACCCATTAGAAAAAACATTTAATGAGGGTTTGCTTACAGCGTCAGAAAGTTAGCAGATAATCATCATAGTAAGAAGTAGCCAGGCATGATACCAGAGCTCTGAGAGAGAGAGAGAGAGAGAGAGAGAGAGAGAGAGAGAGAGAGAGAGAGAGAGAGAGAGAGAGAGAGAGAGAGAGTGAGTTTGGGAGGGACTTTTGCAGCCTCAAAGCCCTCCTCCAGTGTCTTAGAGGTTTCCTGCTATGAACAGACACCATGACCAAGTCATGTCTTATAAAGAACAACATTTAACTGGGGCTGGCTTACATGTTCAGAGGTTCAGTCCATTATCATATTGTGGGAAGCATGGCAGTATCTAGGCAGGCATGGTGCAGGTAGAGCTGAGGGTTCTGTGTCTTAATCTGAAGGCTGCTAATGGAAGATTGGCTTCCAGAAAGCTAGGATGAGGGTCACAGTCACAGTGACACACCTACCCCAATAAGGCCACACATCCTAATAGTGCCACTCCCTGGACTGAATTTCATATTGGATGATGCTGGCTCTGGGCTTCTGGTGAATTGCCTTTGTTATATTGCAATATGTGCCTTGTATTCTAGTTTCTCCAGGGATTTTATGGTGAGTGATGTTGGACTTTGTCAAAGGCTCTTTCTGCATCTAAAGAGATGATCATGTTGTGGTTTTGCTGTTTAGACTTTTTAAGTGGTAGGTTATGCTTATTTATTTATGTATATTGAATCATTCTTGCACATTTGGGATGAAGCCAACTTGACTATTGTGGGTAATCCTTTTTTTTTTTTTTTTTTTTATTAACTTGAGTATTTCTTATGTACATTTGGCAAACATCCCTTCCCTCCCCCTTCCTTATGGGTGTTCCCTCCCCACCCTCCCCCATTGCCGCCCTCCCCGACAGTCTAGTTCACTGGGGGTTCAGTCTTAGCAGGACCCAGGGCTTCTCCTTCATGGTGCTCTATACTAGGATATTCATTGCTACCTATGAGGTCGAGTCCAGGGTCCAGTCCATGTATAGTCTTTAGGTAGTGGCTTAGTCCCTGGAAGCTCTGGTTGCTTGGCATTGTTGTACATATGGAGTCTCAAAGCCCCTTCAAGCTCTTCCAGTTCATTCTCTGATTCCTTCAACGGGGTCCGCTCTCAGTTCAGTGGTTTGCTGCTGGCATTCGCCTCTGTATTTGCTGTATTCTGGCTGTGTCTCTCAGGTTCGATCTACATCCGGCTCTGTGGTCTGCACTTCTTTTGCCATCCATCTTGCCCAATTGGGTGGCTCTATATGTATGGGCCACATGTGGGCAGGCTCTGAATGGGTGTTCCTTCAGTCTCTGTTTTAATCTTGCCTCTCTTCTTCCCTGCCAAGGGTATTTTGTTCCTCTTTAAAGAAGGAGGAAGCCTTCACATTTTGATCATCCGCCTTGAGTTTCATTGTTCTAGGCCACTAGGGTAATTCAAGCATTTGGGCTAATAGCCACTTATCAGTGAGTGCATACCATGTATGTCTTTCTGTGATTGGGTTAGCTCACTCAGAATGATATTTTCCAGTTCCAACCATTTGCCTACGAATTTCATAAAGTGGGTAATCCTTTTGATATGTTCTTGAATTCTGTTTGCAAGTATTTTATTGAGAATTTTTGCACTTATATTTATCAAGGATATTGGTCTGTAATTTTCTTTTTGAGTTGAGTCTTTGTGTGGTTTTTGTATCATGGTTAATAGATAACCAAGTTCATGAGACAATTTCGAAATGTTCTCCTACTTTCTATCTTGCAGAATAATTTAAGTAATATTGTTATTTCTTCAAAAAAGAATTCTGCACTGAATCCATCTGTCCTTAGCTCTTTTTTATTGAAGGTTTTAATTACTGTTGCTATTTCACTACAGACTACAGGTCTGTTTAAATTGTTTATTTCATCTATATTTACTTTGGTCGGTTCTATGCATGAAGAAATTTGGTGGGATATAGGATTTTTAACGTGTGATGTTATGATTCTCTTAATTCCCTGATGTGTGTCACAATGTCTTCCTTTCATCTCTCATTTTATTGATTTATATCTTCTTGGTGTATCTTTGGGATAATTTGACTAAAGGTTTGCCAGTCTTTTTTATTTTTTTAAACAAGCAAACAAAGACACTCTTTGTTTCAATGATTCTTGGTAATTTCTATTTGTTTCTATCTCGTGGATTTTAGCTCTGGATTTCATTATTTCTTTCCACTTACTGTTTCTGAATATTATTTGTAGAAATTGCTAGCTTGTCATTAAGTTATTAATATGAGATGTTTCCTGTCTTTGTTCTGTAGGCACTAAATTGTATGAACTTGCCTCTTAGAAATGCATTCATTGTGTCCTATAAGTCTGGAAGTTGTAATTTCATCTTCATTCGATTCTACAAAGTTTTGACATTCCTTCTTGGTTTCTGTTTTGACCAAATTTTTATTCAACAATGATTTGTTCAGTTTCCATGAATTTGTATTCTTTCTGCCTTTTCTATTGTTGATTTATTAATTCTGTTCTTTTCCTGTGTTGCTGTGCCCATCCCATACCTCTTTTGATGAACTGTTCTGTGATTATTTCTTCTTTGTGTTCCCTTGGGTGTAATTATCCATCTCTTCAGACTAAAATTTTTCTTCTTATACCTTTTGTAGAATTGTACTTGAGGACAGAAATTGTTTACATTTGTTTTTATCATGAAACATTTTTATGTCTTCAATGATTGTCATTGAAAATTTTATTGGATATGGTAATTTGGGAGGGCATCTATGGTCTTTCAGAGTTTGTAGAATATCTGTCTAGGTCCTTTTGTATTTTAGAATCTCCATTAAAAAGTGTTATTTTAATTGCCCTGCCTTTATATAGGGCTTTGGTCTTATTTTCTGTATCCTTTATTAATTATTAATTATTATTATTATATTTTGTTATACACATTTAGCGTTTTAATTATCAGTTGTGGAGTCCTTTTTATCTCTCCGGTCCTATAAGTTTTATATTTTATCTTGTACCTTGATAGGCATCTCTTTCTTTTGAACTTGGCAACGACCCAGCCAAGTGTAGCAGATATATTTCCATAGTAGATAGTGGTTCTGTAGTTTGGCAGGGAGTCATCAAAGAAAGGAAGTAGGAGTGTAAGAAAAGGCTGAAAGGGTTAACAGGAGAATTAGTAGTAGGCTGTAGTTTGTTCCACCACAGGGCAGTCCTGGGCTCTAGGGAAGAGCAGAGACACTGCTCTGTGCTCCAGGGGTGGGAAAGTGCAGTCTGAGATGTGGGGAAATCCAGAGCTGACTCTGGAGTCCCTGAGACTGTGAAAAGGCTGGAGAATAGGGGTTCTCAAACGCTTTGACATACAGCTGCTACTGCTGGGAGTTACGGAAGAGAAGAGGACTAAATAGGGATCCCGTGGGTGGGCTGGGAACAGCAGGTAGCCTGGGCTGGTGGGTGAAGGGCAGCTCTGGCATGTCCTAGCCAATGATTGACCTGAGTTTGGCGAAGGTAGGCTTGCTGGTAGCTGTGGCTGGGAGTGCAGAGAGGCCTTTTATGAGAGAATTGATCTGTAGCTCTGTAGGTCAAGGCAAAGGCAAAGGCGAAGGCCTTCTCCATGGCTCCCCATGGTGAATATTAATGAAAGAAAGATTCATGGTTCTAAACAGTTTATTGGTTCATGGTGGAAAATAGATGCGTAAAACCATAGCCCTTCCTCAGGGTATCCCTGAGATTAAATACCGTTTGCAGGGAGGAATGTCTGGGAAGGGAAGCTTATTGGGAAAGCCCTCTCAGCCTCTAGGTACCTCAGCATGGAGAACTCTGTTTTGGACCTACGTGACCATAGGACACATTTCTTTATGTGAGGAGTATGGCACATGTTCCAGGCCCTGAGTCGGGCAGGGAGCTGGTAGTCACCTAAGCCTCAGGTGTGTACCCACCTGAGTTTCCTGTCTCAACCTGTTCTACCTTACCGAACTTCCTGTCATGGTTTTATGTCCCACAGGACTCTGTGTCCAAACCATGAAGCTGAGTCCTAAGGGGATCAAGGTGAGCTGGGAGGAGTGCCTCAGATGGGCAGGCAGCATCAACTCTCAGACTACAATGCAGTCTCAAATGGAGGAGGTTAAAGGTAAAGTTAGCCTAAGTCCTAGCCAATTGACAACTGTAGGTTTCTGGAAGAGAGAGAGAGAGGTTCGATAGATTAGCAAAGAGTCTAGAGGAATGGCAATGGATTAGACAGAATGGCTAAAAGGGTCAACAAGGAAGAACAAGGGGAACCCTGGGACTATAACATGAGGCCGAGTCTCATGGTTCAAGACATCTTTAATCATTCAGTAGTATTTGGCACAGATTCCTGGACTAAAATATATGCTATGGCTCTGTAGTCTGACTGGTGAGAGCCAAGCAGCTTAAAATGTGTTTATTTTAAAAATTTTGTAGTTGTATAAAAACAATAATGCACATATGTTGAAAGAAAAATGTTTTCATTTTATTCTTAACCACTGTTACTTGCTCTGGTGCCCTAGGTACTTCTCAGACACTGGACTAAGATTGGAAGCCGGGACCTTTATTTCCTCTTCTACTTTGATTCTCAACACTTGCTTTTTATTCCATAACCACCAGAATTCAGTGTGGAAATGACACGACATTTTCAAAAGGAATGTAGTATGACCTAATGTTAAATTGGTATATATTAGCTTGAAAGAGCTCTTCACACAATGGCTGACGGACTCAAGTATTAGTGCATTCCCAGATATTTTATCATATCACACAGTACAAGTGAGCTTCTGAGGATACTCATCCATGTTCTTAGTAATTAGCAGAGCAGAGGCTTGTTCTGGCTCTGAATTTTATTACATCATGCCATGTGTCATAAGATTTGTGGGATTACGGTTTTCACAGCTTCCTCTCCCCATGACCCTTCCTAGGTTTCAAGCAAAATTGAAATTACTATTTTTCAAAACATGTGGAAGTGCTTGAAACTCATGAAAATGATTTTAAGTCATGTCTACATTTTTTTTCTTTTTAGGATTTAAAGCACACCTCCTAGTCTGAGCAGAGATTAAATAACTTTACAATGGCCTTAAAATGGCTCCAAGAAGGACTGTTTAAAGTTTAAAATCACGACAGTAAATTTCACATTAACTTGTAATTATTTTACAGCTCATTTTTAATGTGACCTGAAGCAAGGGCCACATATCACTTTTCTCCAGCTGTCAGGACAGTCTCTATAAATGCGACCTTCTTCACCAGCTGCTGCCTCACTCGGCATGGGCCACACTGGAAAACATCCAGTTCTTCCTGTGTATAATTTCTAAATCTCAACAGACCCATGCAAAAATGAAACATAACTATAATCTTTCATGTCGGTCATAGTTTTATTTAATTATCTGAAACTTGACCTGATAAATAGTACAATCAGAAGACTTGGAGTTTCACAGTAACCACTTCCACACCATTTCTGCTCTCTTCTAATGTGAAACAGGTCTTGAAAATTTAGCTCTAAATTATGTAAACTCTTAATCAATGATTAAGAATCTTCAAGTTGCTTTTTTGCTTTGTGTGGTGGTGCCTAAATGTCAATAAATTTGAACCCAGTCAAATGAAATTTTTGCTTGCATACTTCTTGGGACTCTATTTTAGCCTAAAATTATTGAAGTGATGAAAGATAAGTAGTTGGAGCTAAGAAATAATAAATCATTACAAAGGAAATTTCTTTTCAAAGAAAAAGTCACTGAACATAAAATTAAAAACACATTTATATTGTGTCCATGAACTACGGCACGGTTCAGAAAGACTTCTGACTAGTGGAAAACCGTTCCCCATTTCAAAACAAATTTATCAGCAAGTAGGAATAAGTTAACATTAGTGGAATATCTTATAAATGTCAAGAATTTTATATTATTGTATGGCCTGAATCTTAGACATACCAAGGAAAACTTGCATTTTGTGGATGGAAAATGATAGGTGACTGATTAAACAAACCTCCCAACTTCTTAAGTGAATAGCCAAGGTGTGGTTTACTTCATAGACATTGCTTTCCTGACAGCCATGTGCTGCCTTCAGGTAAAGATGCCCGTGGTAAGGACCTGGGTATAAACATAGTTGCATATGAAAAGAGGCTATTCAGTTTTATTGGCAAACTATTTAGTTAAAATATAAGATGTGATATGAAATTTTCTAGGGCCCAATTAGTGCTAACTGTGATTGTGGACATTTATTGAGCCACCTATCAACTATATTTTTTGGCTCTGTAACAAAATACACAAGCAGAACAAGTTAAACACAGAAATATTTACTTTGACTTTGGATTAAACATTTTAAGAGGTGTTGTTTCATTTTGGTAGGGAGTAGAGTGGAGAACAGGAGCTCACCTTACAGAGAGAGAGAGAGAGAGAGAGAGAGAGAGAGAGAGAGAGAGAGAGAGAGAGAGAGAGAGGAGTCAGACAAGGGGTGAGGAAGGGAAGAAAGAAGGGAGAAGTTCATTTAGAGCTGGTCTTCCCTGGTTAGTGATTTGTTTCAGGAAATACCCTCACAGACACACTCAGAAGTGTCTTTTATTCATCCCCATATCTCACTCCAATCAAATTCACAACCAAGATTAAGGAGCTCAAATTGTGTAACTTCTATACAGTTTCTAAAAGTGATCTGTTTAGTTCTTTTGTTGTTCTATAGCACAGATCTTAAAGATGGGGTGGGTGAGAATCTATAATACAGAGAAAAGATGTTTATCCTGGAGCCCAGTAGCACCGTGTTTGCATCTTCTATTTGTTATTTTTGTGATCTAGAATCAATTTCTATATCCATGATTATGGCCCTTCATTTATGCACTGAGCTGCTCGGATATGGAATCTGGGAGTTTCTCATTATATTAAGCTCATTGCAGTGTTGCAGAGCACTTCCAGTAGTCCATGAGAATAGAATCAGAAGGTGATTTCTACAACTCAGAGCTAAAGAAACTCCTTGGGAGTAGATGCTGAGAAGTAGTGAATGGGATTTCTCTTGGTTAGGGTTTCTATTGCTATGAAGAGATAGTGCTACTGTCTGTGAGCCTGCAGTGACCATTTTATCCAAGCCACCACAGAATCTTTAAAACACTTTACCAATTGCAATATGCTAAATTATTATACATTTCTTGTCACAAAAGCAACATATTTGTTATCACTTTGTTTCTGTGGTTGAGGTGTCATGGCCATAGTTTTCTTGGGTTTACAAGGCTACAATCAAAGTATCAACTGGTTATGTTTGTCTCTGAAGCTTGGCCTTTTCCAAATTTAAATTGTTTTAGAATTTATTTCCATGTGTTTGTAAAATAGAGGTAATGATTTCTTTATTGGCTATTAGTTTTTATAAGCTACCTGAAATTTTCTATGTGTTTCTCTCACCAGTCCTCTCAAAGCCTTAGAAATTTTCTTAGTAACTTTCAAGACGGATGATCAAAATGTGAATGCTTCAGTCCTTCTTTTTAAAGGGGAACAAGAATACCCTTGGCAAATTAAAACAGAGACTGAAGGAACACCCATTCAGAGCCTGCCCCAAACATACAGAGAGCTTAGACAAGATGGATGAAGCAAAGAAGTAGACCTTTTCGAACCTGAGAGACACTTACAGCAAAAATTCCTGAACTGAGAAGGGACCCCCGTATGAAGGAATCAGAGAATGAACTGGAAGAGCTTGAAGGGCTTGTTCAACAATGCCAAGCAACCAGAGTCTACTAAGCTCCACTTAAAGACTATGGACTGACCCTGGACTCCAAAATGAATATCCTAGTAAGAGCACCAGTGGAAGGAGAGCCCTGGGTCCTAGAACTGAACCCCCAGTGAACTAGACTGTCGGGGGGGCAAATTAGGGTGGGGGGGAACACCCATAAGGAAGGGGTGGAGGGAAGGGATTTGGATAAGAAATACTCAAGAATAATAAAAAAAAAAAAAAAAAACTTAGTAACTGTCTTTTCCTTATTCCTACAAAGCTATATCAGCAGTAATCTAACTAAAAATTCATGTCTGGAACCCAACAGAATTACATTTGATGTAGAGTCTCTGCAGCTCAAAAGGGAAGGACACATTGAGGTCGGGTAGGCCCTAATATTATAAATGGCAATCTTACCAAAGCAGAGCAGAACACACCTAATAATGCTAATTTGTGCTACTCTAGAGGGCTGAGGTAGAAGGATCACAAATTCAAGGCCATCATAAGCTACTTACTGAGAGCCTGTTTCAAATTAAAATAAAATGAAAACTTAAGATGTGCCTCAGTGGTAAATTGTTTGCTAAATGTGTAAATTCACTGTATTTTATCACTATATATGCATATATATCTAATATTATTTATTTAATAACATGCACACACACACACACACACACACACACACACACACACGAATGAAAGCAGAAGGAACCAGATACCAGATATATAAACAGAGATAAAGGGAAAAAGATGGCCATATTACAATGGAAGACTAATAATATATTGGAATATACTCAGTTACAAGTCAAGAAACACTAAGAATCGTTGACAATTACTTGAAACTAGCATAGAAAAATGAAGGATTTCTTACTTAGAGCCCCCAAAGAAAGCATGGCCCTACAGACAAATTGATTTTAGATTTATCCTACAGGACTATGAAAATACAAATCTTGTTTTTAGGGGCCAAATTTTGAATAATTTGCTACAATGGACTTCAAAAAACTGATGGAATAAAACACGAGGTGACAATGAGACTAACATCCTGTTATATTAGACTGATAAGAGTACCAAGTCGAAGGAATGGTATTCCATAATGATTGTCGTGTTCTGTTGCTTAGAACTTTAGCTATTTACCTATGATGAAAGGAGAAGGATAATGCAAGGGAATGAATCTGTCTGCTTGTTTCAAGATTGTCCTATCACATCAGTGCAAAGTTAGATTGTTTGTCCTTAGGAGAGTGGTAGTGTATTATAGTTAGAGTTCTCTAGCGGAAAAGAACTCATAGAATTCATGAATATGCATATGCATATACATATACATAATACATTTGTGTGCGTGTGTGCGTGGGTGTGCACACGTGTGTGTGTGTGTGTGTGTGTGTGTGTGTGTGTGTGTGATTTCTTAGTGTCTTACAGATCATGGTTCAGCTATTTCAACAATGAGGTCTAGCAAAAAAGTCCGAAGAATCAGTAGCACAAGGCTGCATGTCTCAGCTAGCCCTCAGTATACATCAGAATCCGGAAAAAGTAAGCTCTAGTATCAGTGAAGGAATGAGCTTGCCAGCAAAAGTAAGGGCAAGCAGGCAAAAACCAAATCTGTTTTTCTTTTTTTGTTCTTTATGTAGGTTGATATGAGAAGGTATGCCCAGATGAGTGTTCTGATATCATATGATTTAAAGTTTCTTCCTATCTCAAATGATCCAATTAACTTAAAATGTGCCACAGGTGTGGCCAGTGTCTTGGAATTTAGTTAACTACAGATGATAACCAAGAACAGCCATTCCAAGAGGGTCTTTTGAATTTAATTAAATAACTATATCTAAGGTTCTTCATGTTCTCTAATGATTTCAAGTTATCCTCTATAGCTGTCCTTGGCTACTTTGTGGGTTCTTCTCTCTTCTACTCTTCTCCACCCCTTTCCTTTCGCCTGTTCAACCTTGTAACACTAGATAAAGATAAAAAAAAAGGATAGAGATATAAGGGATCCACAAATTAAGTCAGGGGTCGGGGGATATGGTGACATTATCATTAGACTACTTCCTGTTGATCAAGGCATTGAGTTCCTTGAGGGAAGTTTGATCTTCATCATCAGGATATCTAATTTCTTCTTTTCGTTTCTTCTTTGCACCTGGTTACGTAACAAACCATGATCAAAAATAACCAACAACAACCAACAACAGTCAACAACAACAGTCAACAATACCAGTCAACAACAACAGTCAACAACAACAGTCAACAACAACAATCCATCCCACCTCTCTGCACCCTAGCATTCATATACTGTCTGAAAAGTCTCCAGAATTCTAAACATCACACAATCTCAGACACTATGTGCAGCAGGCAAAATCATACCCCTGCAGGAGCATGAGGCAAATTGTAGTCAGCTTCTGTAGACAATCTACACCTAGGATTAAAACCAAAACATATTTCTGTGCTTTTTAAGGAAACCAAAATTCCAAATTGTCACTATAATTCCCTAAAGTATTCACTCTAGACTGCTCTTAAGACTCTTTCCCTTAATTTGGATTGCCTTGTCCAGCCTTGATATGAATCTTTGCTTTGTCTTATTTTATCTTGTTTTCTCTCCTTTGGCTGTCATCTCTTCGATGCCTGCCCTTTTCTGAAGAGGAAAAAGATGGAGCGTGGATATGGGGGAGAGGGGAACTAGGAGGGAGCTAGGAGGAGTCGGAGAAGCAAAAATTGTTTTGGATGTTTTGTATGAGTGAAGGAACTATTTTCAACTAAAGGAAAAGAAAGAAAAGTAAAAACGAATTAGAATGATCGATATATTTTCAAAATGATGGTACTTCTCCTTAAAATCTATCAGTTAACATGTGTGTGTGTGTGTGTGTGTGTGTGTGTGTGTTTTATAAAATGAGTTTCATAACACATGAGCTATAGGTTATTTTGAAGGTGAAAATTGGATGTCACTTGAAACTACAAACAACAGAAATAGATTAAAAACTAAACTGTATCCCCTTAAAACATTGGTAGCCTTCTAAGAGCCAGTAGTTACTTGATTTCACTCCGTTGGCCATCTCCTATATAATCAGCATCTTGCAAACCTATTACAGATACTCTAGTATATAATCAATATTTCAAATGACACATGATGTGGTTAGAGGGAAATTGAGATGTGTCAGACAGTAAAACCATTGCTCAAAGTTGCTGTAGCTAAGATATATTTACATAAAACATTACTATGTTCAACAAATACTTACTAACTTTTACAGAATTGGAGTACAATTAGAAAAACGCAAACCAAACCAACCAAACAAACAAACAAAACTAATTACTCTACGGTTGACCACAGGTACCTTTAGCATAATGGTTTATTTTCTATTTGTTTGAGTTTGCCATTGTTCCCAGGCTGTCTTTGCATTACTGATCCTCCTGCCTTAGCTTTTAAATATGGGGATTGCAATTGTGTACCAGTATATTTAGTTCCAAGTTGCTCTTCTCTCCCACCCTCTGTGTATGTCTGTCTTTCTGTCTCTGTCTCATCTTTCCTTTTTTTGATTTGTGTCATAAAAGATGAAACTGAATGCCAGATTAAGGCTCTATAATACTGCAAGTGTAAATTCCTTTTCCTTGCAGTCACTCATTCTTCACTACTTTATACCCTTAACATTTTCTTTCTATAAGTCTTTACTAGAAAGCATTAAAAGAGATTTTTTACATAGTTGTGAATATGAATTTTGGAGAAGCTCGGCAATCATATTTAGCAAGAGAATATGCTTATTTTTCATTTTCCTTAAAAAAACCTCGTGTGTATTAATGCTGAAAATGAGCTTCATTGCAACATGTTTTCTCATTTATTTTATGTTTATGAGTTCTTGGCTGTATGTATGTATGTATGTATGTATGTATGTATGTATGCGTGTATGTACATATTATGTTTTATGTACCTGGTGTTCACAGAAGCCAGAGGACAACATCAAGTTGCTTGAAACTGGAGCTAATAGATGTTTCTGAGACACCACATTGGTGAAAGGAACAAAGCCCAAGTACTCTGCCAAGAGCAGCTCTATCTCTCCAGCCCCAACTGACATTTTTTTATGTACATACAGAATGGACTTTGATCAAATTTATTTCTTCCAATATCTTTCATTTTTATCCCCTTAGAACTCTTCTGTTTCTACTTACTTTGACATTCATGCATTTTAAAATTTCAAATTTATATTTGGCATCCAATTTTGAATCAAAACCCTTACCAGAACTGTGAAATACAGTCTGATTTTTGAGCTAGACAAATCTCTGATACTTGCCATAGATTTCTTTCTGGGATATCTGACAGGCAGACAAATGTTTTTGTGTGGGGACAACCACTGAATTCTCTTGTTGGATTTCAATTGTTGTCAGCCTTCGGGAAAAGTACATATTTTTCTACATATAACCTTCATGGCTATCATACTGCATAACAAATCTTGGTGCTTAGTCTCAGTATGTGGTGAATAGTTTCTGTGGTTCAAATTTTCCATTCATAGACAACTTGATTAAACCTGTTTTTAGTATTTATTGTCAAAGGTAGGGGTTTGCATACATTCTAATATAGGTGTTGTAAAAATCAGATTCCTAAGTCATTCTTGATTTCATAGCAAATGTAATTAAAATTCTTTCCAAATTCCTATTTTTTTTAGCAATGTACAAATTATCCTTTTGGATACTGATATTTAATACAGGCAAAAAGGTATAATAAATGCCGTAATCCAATAAATATTACTTATAATATGTAATATGGCAAATACAGTAAATTTTAGATCTCAAAGCTTAGAATTTCCACACAATATATTCAAGTGAAATTTCTTAATATAAGTGAGTTCATATCCTCAATCTCTCTGAACAAGGCATTAAAAAAATAAAGTTTCTATAAGTCCCCAGTAACATTTACATCATCAAAGGCTATCTATTTCTTTTCCTGTTTCTGGACTGGGTCTTCTCACCAAAGGTCAGGATTTTGTAGGTGAAGTTACAGGCTTTGGAGTCAGTTGGCTTATTTTCAGATTTCAAGTTCTCATCATTTATACTTCAAAATGTGATAGAGAATTTGTAGTGGTCATATAATGAATATGAATTTTGTATCATGAAGCTTAGCATATAGAAATATTCAATATAAGAGAACAAGCCAAGACAATTTCAATTCAACACAAACTTCAAAGTATCCATGAAGTAATTTAAGCAATGAAGAAACTTGCAAATGATTCTGGGGATCTTTTGGTTTCGAATGCTTATGTTATCCATCCAAGTAGGAAAGGGGAAAAAGTATAAAGTGAAACCTTCACTGGACTCTTCTGCTTGCCATGTGGTAGCAATGTTTACACAAAGGAACACATCAAATTCTAAAGAGAAACCTTAGGATGACTTTTTTAGAATACAGAAATTGAGATTGAAATAACACTAAAAACCAACTGCAGAACTCAGCATCCCTTTGCCTTCTCAATTCTTCTTGTACCACGCTCTCTTCCAAAAAGCAGTCCCCATAAAGTTATGATTTGTGTAACCATAAAGAGATGAACATGGCAATAAAAATGATGGCCTTTCCTACTATTTAAGATAATTTGATATTTTTTTGAGAAAACACAAATAGTCTACATAGTCTCCGAGCAGGTTTGCAATTATTTAGGAGGTAGCCTGCTTTTCTTTTGTTGTTCTGTTTTTAACGCAGAGATTTGTGACTGAACTATCGATCTATTGCAAGCTGGTGCGGATGAGCTCCATGGCAAGAGGCAGAAAGCAGACAGAGATGTACTATGTTGGTAGTGGGTTCTACTGTTGCATAAGATGAAAAGCCAGTTTATCCTTGTTACTTCAGAAATATCCTCACTGTCAGAACTTGAGTCCTTAGTGATCTCAAGTTAATAGTTTATCTTTCTTTGTGTTTTTGGTACATTTTCCTTTCCTTTAAGAACTGTATTCTGTAAATTAATATACTCAGTGATGTCTTCCTTTCTTGTAGAGAGTTCCTTGAAATTTCACACATGCCTGTGTCGTATAACTCGAATGAACAGAGGGAATTATTCCATTACCCCCAGAATCCCCTTATGCTACCTGCAATCTTTCTCAGCCTCAGTTGCAACCACTAATCTTTTTTCTGTTCCTAATTTCATTTTTTGAGACCATCATGTAAATGGAATCACAGATATGTAACTTTTAAGACTTCCCTCTTTTACTGAGAACAGTACCTTTGAAATGTATCCATATTACTGAATATATCAACAATTCATTGTTCTCATTTTGAGTGACATTTAAATTCACAGAAACAAATACGGTATATTTAGCCACTAGTTAAAGAAAAATAATGTTTCTAATGGTTGGAAATTCTGAATAAATATGCTTTGAAGTTTTTTGTAAGTTTTTATATGAATGTTATTTTTCTTCCATAAAGTAAATAGCCAGAATATGGGATAACTGAGTTATTTCATATACATATATAAAGGCTTAATAAAATAATATCCATCATTTACAAATTATACTGTAGTACAATGTATCATTTTTATGAGTCAAATATTATGTATAGCAATTATAATGATTAAAATTTTAAATTCTAGGAATTTAGTGTATAGACAAAGATGAGGAACAACTAGAATAGTGGCTGACACTCCGTGCGAGCAGGGCCACCATGGCTGTGAGAAAGGAGGAATTCCACTTGTTGCCATTTGAAAGGGCTTCCTACCACTGTGACTTAAACAGTAGAGGAAGAGTGACACCCATAAAATAATTTATAGATTGTAATAAATGCTTATCATCATTATTTCATTTTCTTATTCTGGATGCTCCAAATTTCCTTTCTCTGTCATTTTCCCCTGTAATAAAGAAGTATCAAATACCAGCTCAGCTAATATTATAAATTCTTTTAGCTTTTCTTTTTCTCAGGAAATACATTTAAAAACTGTGTGTGTGTGTGTGTGTGTGTGTGTGTGTGTGTGTGTGTGTGTGTGTGTAAGTAGTGGGCTGTGATATGATATGCATGTGTTTCTTAATCCTATAGGTTTATATATTTCACCACATTTTGGAAGTTTTAACATATTATATCAACAAAAACAGTTTTGTTTCTAGTCTGTACTCGCATGTGTTTTTAAAAGAACTGGATATTTGGAGACACCAAAGAAATAAATATAAGATCTTATATTATTATGAATTTTGGCATTTCCCTTAGTTTATTCATTTTTTCTTTACATCTAATTTAGAAAGATTTCCATTGAGTTATGAAATTTTAGATTCAGTCTTACATCACCTCCAATATGCTATTAAAACTTCAAGAAACTTTAATTTTTTTTGTATTTTTTACAGTTCTAAATTTTTCATTTACTTTTTTATATTGTACAAAATTTTGGTGAGATTGTAAAAAATATTTTTTCCCATTTTAGTGATTTTTCCTTATTTCTTGGAGCATTTTATTATATTTGATATAGAAAATCTGTCAGATAACTCCAATATTTATGTTGTATTAGTCCTGTCTTATCTAAAGCAGGTTAAGATTTCCTAGTTGTTCATATGCTAAGTAATCTTAGGTTATATCCTAGATATTTTGGGTGTTGCATTTTAAGACTCTAGGTTTGTTTAAGTCCTACTGAGAATGTTGAAATTCCTTTTCTTTAGGAAGCAGTTAACCCAGTTAGATGCAGGGCTCACATTTCCTACAGGCATTTAGTTTCAGTGTCAGTTCTACTTGTAAAGGCTGTACTCTATCTAGATAAACCTGGTGTATATACTAGCCAATGGCCAGTCTGAGTAGTTTTTCTCACAGTTTTGGATGTTTAGGATAAGATTTCTGCATGTGTAACCTGTAGGTGAGTCTACAAATTCTTAAGTAATTGTATAGCATTAATTTTACAAGCTCCTTCAGATCCTGGGGACTTTCCAAGTTCCAGATATTTGTCTTGTAAGTCACTGGCTGAAAAGTGGAATCTTCCTTCAGCCCATTTTCTACAACTTTTTATGAATGTACTGACAGTTGGAATATATGAATGTGAGGAGAGAAGAACCATGGGCTTAATCCTGCTATCACTGGGTTGGATAAAATCCAATGAGCCTGAAAACATTAGTTCTCTTTAGTTTCTAAAGTATTTGGAATGAGTTTGAAGGAAAAAATAAGTTTTTTAAAAAAAGACTTGCATCATTCTCTTTTGTGTCAAGGAACTGTATACAACACTTAATCACATCTTAGGAACAAATGGTGCCTCCAGTTGTCTATGTAAGCACCATGGACTAAGGGAATTCTTGGCAGGCTAGCAAATTTGAGATCAACTGTGGATTAAGGGTCAATTAAACGGGAGATGCAAATATAAGTGGGCAGTGCATCTAATAGGTCTGGTGTCGAGTCTTGTGAGCTGAGGCTGGAGGTAAAGCACTACAACTAAATCCGAACAAAGCTGGGGCAATAGGATTTTAAATTTCACTAGGATTTCAGCTAATATGAGTCCCCAGTCCTGCAGTGGCATCACTAGCAGATGTATTTATTTTTTAAAACTCTGTATCTTGGCAGTGGATTAATAATGCAAAGATCACACTTTGATGTTTCTGAGAGGTATGTGGAGGTTAAAGTAAATAAAATCTGTGATCTTTTTTTTTTTTTTTACAATATCCTCTTCACCTTCCCAAGGTAAGGATAGGAAAGGTTCCACGTCACAAACAAGCCCTTTAAAGATCTAATTTTAGAAAACAAAGTATTTAACAGTTACTGACCATTTTACGCATTACACTGAAATGGATACTTAAAACCTTGCGATTGACTATCAGAATAAAAGTAAAATTATTTTCTTTCTTAAAAATAAACAGAAACTCCTAAGTGGTGCATAGAAATGATGTCACTGAAACCTGAAAGCACTCTTCCAACAGTTTATGTTTATATAATAATGTCCTGCTGCTGCTCTGATGCAAAAAGGCAAAAAGCCTTAGAGAAAACGAGCCACTTGAACCCAAGCTGCTGGATGCATTTAAGCCGTGTAATTTTGTCAGAGTATTACATCATCCAAATGGAGGAGATAAACTGGAGGTGTAAGGGATATGAAATGTAGTTTGTGCTCTTGACTCCCGGGACAGTAGATTTCAGAAGGCGATAAGTTAAAGCTGCTGAGAAGAAAAGGTAAACTCCCGAGCTGCCCGTGATGAGTCCTGGCTGGGGAGAAACCAAGGCACTGCCCTTAGCATAAAACACATGGGCTTTTCTTTTGATTGCTGAACACGTAATTTTCAAAGGCTGGAGATAAGAGTTGTCTGCATCTGCAAAGCCTGGATGAGGCACTGCATTCAATGCCCAGGGCTACAGATATAATTTCTACATTATTATTAGTCAAGAAAGCTTCCAATTTGTAGATATTAAGCCAGGCACAAAATCAAAGTGCTTTGGCTTTTCAACAATGAGAGAAAATTTTCACTGGGCATAAGTAGTAACAAAACCAGGAAAGATTATGGAAAAAAATGTGCAGTAAAAAAAATCCCATCTTCCTAACTAGCATGCCTAAAAGGACCCTGCCAATTCCTGAAATTGAAAATGGAGTTGTTTTGTTCATAAAATACTGATGTTCTTGAGCCAATCTAGTTTTGGGTTGAGGGGAAAGATGTCATTCTGTTACCTCCTCTGACAAGGATTTGTAATAGGCAATTAGTCTATGCCAAATTTACTGAGTTTTGCCCTGTGGATATCTTCAGGGGCAGGAAAGGGCAACAGCCAAGAACTTTACCTCTGCTGCCAGACCCACAAGCTGTCAATCACCTCGCCATTATTTATGTTGAACACAGTTTGTTTTATCTCGTATTTCATTTATATTGTCACAAAATGAGGATAATAGTCTTATTTCCCAGTATTGTTATAAGCACTAAGTGCATCAATGAAATATGGAGTATTATCTTCTGTCTGGCATTTTAGTAACTTGAAAATGTTAGTTACTACAAGGTTGTTAAAAAATCTATAAAACAATCCATGTCATTTAACAAGAACTCTTTCCAGGGGTGGGGGGTGGGGGACTTATGAAAGAATTCTACCTTGTATGTAATTCAGCTCAAAAGTTTAGGGTTACTGGCTCCCAAAGTTTCAAAATTTAGTATAAAAATAATAGTAAAACTCTTAAAATGACTTAATTATGTTTATAAAATTAAATCCTATTCGGACATCTGCAGAAACTGGGAAGAGTGTCAGTGAACACTCAGGTTTTTTTTTTTCCCTCGAGAACTGTTTGCAAATCATGAGTTCTGTTGAATCATTTTTCTTTTCATCATGCATAGCAGATCTTGTGTAGAAAACCTTCCCTTTAGCTACCTCCTCCTCATCAGGATGCTTATCTGCTTCAAGATGAGAAACATCAGGATATTTTTCTACTGAAACTACTATCTTAGATGAAAGCCTATAGCACTTTGAATTAACTTTCATAGCATTAATTAACTTTTTATTCCTTTGCATTGGATCTGGCCAGTATCATTCTAACTATATCTTTTTTTCTATTTTTATAATATCTACCAAAATTTAAATAAGTTTGGATTTACCATATAGTTATTAAGGAATATTTTAAGCTTTAAAGTCTGGAAAACTTCTGGAAATGAAGGATAGACTGCTGAGCCTTTGATATGGTTTGGGTATGAAGTGTCCCCCAGAAGACTAGTGTGCTGAAGACTTGACCCTCAGCTGGTGGGTGCAATCGCTGACAGGTGAACTCTGATTTTATCAATGGATTAATCCACTGATGAATTTCTAATTTGAAGGCATTCTTGGGCGTTGGTGGGTGTTAGGGCTGGTGGGAATCATTGCATTTAAAATGTAGCTCGTATCTGAGTTTTTCTCTTTTTTTCTGAATCCTGGATACCTGGACACTAGAAACTGATTCACCATACCCCTATGCCCAGGCATCTGCCTTACCACAGGTACAGAAACCAGAGATAGCTGACCATAGTGTTACCTCTGAAACCCTGAGTCAAACTAATTCCTCTCCTGAGACTACATTGATATCTGTGTCTGTGTCTCTACAGCAGCCAGGGTCTGTGTTTATGTTCATGGCCTGTGTTACCACCCAGGGCATGTGGATGTCTGTCGTCTGTGTTGTCTCCTAAAGTCAAGTTGATGTTCTTGGGCTGTGTTGACACCAAGGGAATGCTGATGTGCGTGGGCTGCACTGCTCTGCTGATGCCTTTTGCCTGTATTTTCATTGGAAACAATGCTAGGGTCCATAGCACATGCTAGTGACAAAGACTTTGTGGATGTCTATGTTGTCACCACGAGTAAGGTCATGATCTGTGCTCCTACAGATTGTAAAAGGCAAGGAAATGCTTTTGTCATAGTATTGATGACAGAAGACTCACAGTTGAGAAAGAGGGACATAGAAGACTTCTGTGACAACCTCTACTCTCCCCCAAAACAGTTTATCAATGAAAGCCATCAAAGAGAACTCTTATAATTGTAGTAAGAATGTACTGTCAATGGCTTCAGGCAGGGGTGCAGGAAGGTCTCAGTTTTCTTTAAGGTGTGGTAATTGGGATTTGACCACGCTCCCATGAGTGTATGAGTGACACAGATCAGACTTATTCCTTATTATTTTCTTCTTTTTCTTCTCTTTCTTTTTTGTTTTCTTTTTCTACTTCTTTTTGTTCTTTTTCCTTTTTGTTTGTCTCCTCCTCCTCCTCCTGGGAGATGAAGGTCACATGGGTAGGGGGCCAGACTTTGAAGAACTGGGAAGTGTGTGTATTCATGGTTCATGATGTGAAATTATTAAATAACCAATAAAAGTATGGAACAATTACTAAGTATTTATCACAGTACAATGGCCTCACCCCTAGATGAAGAGCTCTAGGTAGGTCATCAATGGTTGCTGAGAGGAGGAGAATCCGTTTTCTGGAGTGATTCATCCCCTGATAGCTTATTCAATTTTATGTAGTCATCCCTAAACACATATACATAAGAGCCACACTAAATGAAATATATATTCATATACATATATATGAAACTATATGTGTGTAATTTATATATTTGTGATATATAGATGGATATCGATAAATAGAGTTCGTGGGTCTGTTATTTAAGGAAGACAAGGTCATGAATTTGAAATGGAATGGGAAAGACATGGGAGATGTTGAAAGGAGAAAAAGAGCTGAAATAATGTAAATGCAATATTCATCTATAACAAATTCAAAAGAATAAAATCTTTTAGTTGTGAAAACTTATCTTTTGGCTACTTTATTAGGTTCTTATATTCATCACCATTCCTCACCCTTCCAACCCCCAAACACTAGGTAGGTGAGAAAGAAGATTAAGGGGATGGAAACATAGATCTCTTTAGACTACTTCTTGCTGATTAAGGGCACGGAGTTCCTTGGGGCAAGTCTAATCTTCATCATTGAGATATCTTCAGTTTCTTCCTCTCATGTTTGCTCATGACCAATCGACAGAATACCACAATAGGAGCCAGCAGCAGCAACTGGGGGAGCAGCAGCTGCCACTCCTTCTCAGAGCTCTAGGATTTATATACTGTCTCCAGGGCCCCCAGAATTCCAAATGTAAACTACCTTCAGCTAGCAGAATCACGCACCTGCCAGAGCATGACACAAATCTCAGTCAGATTCTGTGGACAGTTTGAAGCAGTTTATATTCCATACCTGGAACTGAAACAAAAACATTCACACAGCATAACTGGGTTTTTAATGAAACACAACCTCTCGCTACAGCCAACAGTTCCCTGTTCCATAGTTCCACAGTACTGTGGCTAAGGCGCTCACCTTCTAAATAATTGGATTCAATTCAGGTTTGCCAGCCCTTGTCTATTTTTTTCCCTTCAAGATAACTCAGGTTTTTCCTTAAAGTATCAGCTCAGTTCTACTCCTTCCTTGAAATTCTTTTCAATGTTGATTTTCCTCTTTATAGAATCCATGGTGTTTTGCACATACCCTTTGAGGGCAAACTTGTCATATTTTTATTCCACCCTGTCTAGTTAAGCTTCCATAACATAGTTTAAGGTTCTAGAACTAGTGTGACTGCAGCTATTGCTCTGCTGTCATTAGTCTACTGAGACAAGGAACAAAAACTGCTTTTCTTTTTTAACTCTGTAGCAGGGCAGACTTAATCTATGATTACTGAGTTTGCTGATGTCAACTAGAGCGGCACGAGTAGTACTCTGGTCTATGTTTTCTATAATTAACTCAGTCTACACCCACTCCTTCTGAGTTCTTTTATGGGAATCACAATTATTTTTTAGCTCACTGGGTTTTGGTATGACTTGGAAGCATTTCCTTCTTATAAGGTTCTACGATTCAGTAGACGTCATAATCAGATGATGAGCACTGCTTCCTCAACAGTGGGCAAGCACAAAAGAGGCATGGATGAGGCCAAGAAAACCACAGCAGTGAGGCAAGAAACATTACCCAAAAGGAGATTTGTTGCACTGAAGACACAGTGTCCTGAGGTTTTATTCTTATGTAGGAAGCCAAATTTTCTTGGAAGAATCCCACTTATGGTTTTAGAGCTCTGTATACTATACAATTCTATACATACTGAACTCCTCAACATACCCACTAAACATTTCTATCAGGAATATAGCCTGCAACATATTCTTTGATCAAGAACAGTTTTATTCAGAGTGGTTGCTTCAGTGCTCCTACCACAAATTATCTGCTTCCTGATAATTGTCATATCCTTCAAACAAGTGCCTCTCCAGCAAATGACTATAACTGTAGGCAGAAGACACAGCAATGCCCAATATAGAACTTGTTTATTCCAGAAGATATAAGTACTCTATTTCAAAGAGCATATGGACTAGGTCTCCAAGAAGGCATTTCCAAACTCATGTTGCAAACACATGAATACCTATTCTGGACTATTCCTTGTACAGTAAAATCTCAGTGCTCTTTGGTTTCTGACGATAATAGGCAAAGTCTTTATCCATTTCCTTTGTGCATGAGAGGGAAATTGTGGAGGCCTTTTCCTGTCTCTGGCTATCACAAAAGACAACATGAATTTTGTTGGATTTTATTCAAAAGTAAATATACTTTCCTATATCTCTAAAATAACCTCATGTATTTACTTTTAAGGAATAAAAACCCTTGTGCTATTTTAAAGAAGAAATTAAATGGGGGCCAATGAGATGGCCCAGTTGTTTTGTAAAAGCACATACTGCCAATCCTGAGAATCCAAGTTCAATCCCAAATGGATAGAGAGAACTGACTCCTACAATTGTCTTCAGACAAACAGACACCCCCCACACTTACATAAATGTAATAATATTTTAGGTGATTTTAATAATGTATTTAATTTGAAGCAGAGTGCTCATGTAACCCAGGCTGAACCTGACCTTGCTATCCAGCCTAGACTGAAATTTGTAATCTTTCAACCCCATTCTTTCACATCCCAACACTATACACCTGTACACAGCTTCTAAAATATTGTCTTTACCAATATCATCCTACACTCAAAGTACTCTGATATCTGTTCAGGGGATAAGCATTGCCTAAAAACAAACAAACAAACAAACAAACAAACAACACCAGTACAACAAAACATTCTAAGATGAAGTCTTGTATTTTTCTTTTCTAGCTCATTAGGGATAAAAATACTCAGACTCTTTGGAGTGTGATGCATTTTAGAGGTATCTTTGTACACTGCTGGGAGAGAGTCAGGGGCAGCAATGTAGGTAAGGTAAAACCCCCATGAACTGATTATGTCACTTCTGTGTAACCATACTCATTAGAAACTTACATTAGAATACTGAATAAAATCCCTGGATGGCCTTTCCTCCAATATTGAATACGTGATGTTCTACATTACCTGTAGCAACAAAAATAGGCGAGGCAAGGAACCTAACCTGTTAGCCAAGTATGTGGACTCAGGAAGGATTTACAAGTGAAGAAAGATTCATTTTCTTTCCTAGATCAGGAACATCGCCCAAGAGAATGTTAAAGGGTTGTAATATCTCTCTTTCATGTCTCTGCTTCTCTCTGTTTCTCTCTGTTTTTCTTTTGTCTTTTTTTCTCTCTTGATACTTTTCTTTTCTTTCTCACTCACACAGCTAATAACAAAAATACATCTGAATCAATAACTATATAAAAGACCCACAATATGTTTCCTTTAATTTGCATGCAACAGAAATCTTTCCACTTAATGCAGAAATAAGAGACTCTCAGTGTAAGCATGCAGTTATTTCCTGGACCTAATCCACTTAAGATATGCTGTGGTTTGATTCTGTTTTGACATTAGAGGGGAAGAGTAGCAGCCTCCAGAACAGTGGTTTGGTGGATGTGAGTGTTGAGGGAACCCCATTAGCTTGGCAGTAAGAAATGAGCATTTGTGTCCTGCTTTGTAGAAAGTAGCTCTACAAGTAGCTAAGACTTGAGAAACAGGACTGCAGTCTCACCATAAGTCTCCAGAGCGAGTCCCGTGGATAGACAGAATGTATGTAATGGTTTGTATGAGGAATGTCCCACACAGGCTAATCTGTTTGAACACCTGGTCCTCATCTGATGATGCAATGATGCTGATTTTAGAGATTATGAACTCTTTGAAATGTGGGCAATAACTAGAGGACATGGATACATCTTCAGTTCCTTCCTGACTGCTCACGGCTGTCATCTCCCACAGAAATGTGACCAGTGTGCTTTACAAGCAGCCTACACTCCTGCTGCTGTGCCTGTCCCACATATATGTTCATATCTGCTGCATCTGTGAGCCAGGGTATATCCTTGCTTATTTGAAACCTGCGGGCTATTTGACCACAGTAATGAGGAAAGTGACTCACGGAGTGGGCATGAAGTGAAGCATACTTCGCTATTCATACCTCCCCATCTGCTTAACTCATCATCAAACTGTCTCATCTGCTGGCATCCATTTCACTCCAATTCTAGATAGCTGCGACTTCAAGTTGCTCTCTACAGGTAAAAAAAAAAAAAGTCACTTATGATGATACAAGCCTGTACAATATGTTCAAGTATCACGTTTTCATGTTGGCTTTGCAATCTCCACTTTCCAGTGGACTTTACAAGTGGATTCCCTATTGGCTGAGTTAATTCATACTTAAGTTAGAATAGCTAATAACTTTCTTATTACTTCTTGTTGCTTCTAGAAAAATCTGTGTTTTTAAGAAGATTCCTAATATCAAAAAAAAATAGTTGGAACCATTTCAGTCCATGAAAAGAATAAAATAATTTAGGCAATTTGGGGGGAGATTTCCTGGTGGGTAAAGTCAGTAGAGAACTCTTCTAGCTGGTTATAGAGTAAGGCAAGATCTGTGTGGATGAACAAGCCAGACTATGGTAGCTTGGACTGAGTAGACACAAAGCTTATGAAATTCCAGTTCACAGTGAAAAAGGGGATTGTCTTTGAGAAGGAAATATCATGAAGTGGGTCAGATGTACACAACTTTTAATGTATCTGGGTTAGTCATCCCTCTTTTACTAGTGAGCAGAGTAAGAGCTGAGGAGCTTTTGCTCTGTTTACAGTCAACCAAGGGTTGGGCAGCCCCCGGTGGTGGAGCGGAACCTATATGCCTGCTGAGGGAATGCATATGCCTTGCTTATGCTGCTCTACTGAATGTTTTTTGGTTGGGGAGGGGGTGGCAAGGAGATAAGAAGAGAATGGTGAACGGTGAAGGTGCTTGAGTGGCTTCTGGCTTTTGTTTCTTCTCTGAATGCTGTTTGGTCCTCTGTTCTGATGAAATTATAGTGACAATTTTCATTCTTAATGTTGCTAATGGTGAGGATTCATTAAAACAATGCAGAACTTAATAGATAGCTAGGTTCAGAGGGGCTATTAAAATGCAGAGCCTTTGTTTATTAGTCCCTTATCAGCTCTATTTAAATCCAAAGGGCAGTTGGCACATAAATCCAGAGCATACTGCATGGTGATGACCTTGGTTTTTCCTTCTGAGTATGTGTGTTTTCCCATCTCCTTTCTCTGTGTTTTTAACCAAACTATTTTCACCCACTTGTCCTTTTTTGGCCATTGCATCTACGTGTGTTTTCCGGAGGTTTAATCATCCTCACACAGCTATTTTTCCTAAGATGAGCCTAAGCTGACTGCAGGGAAATAAGTTAACTCTCGGGGATGGATTTTCTTTGGGGAAGTATAGAGGATTAGGGAAAGTGTCTGTGGGATGAGACAACATTCTCCTTGGAGAAACCTCACAGTATTACAAATTCCATTAAACAAGGCTACTGATGACCAAAATTAGAAAATCCCCATGATTCATAAAACTTGAATCATTGCCTACGATATAATGTTACATGTTTCATTTACCTATTTATAAAGCCAATTGAAAGAACCTCAGAATTTTTCCTCAAATGTAAAGACCTCCATATGTTCAGGGTTGGCAAGATGGCTCCACTGGAAGAGAAGTAGAGAGGGAAGATGAGAGAATGCATGTTCAGGGGAAGTCACATCTTTCTCACCTTAAAGTTAAGTGGGTTTAAATTTCCTTCCAGCGTTTGTTTATGATGCTGAAGATAGTTCCATTAGACATGTTAGCATTACATCACAGAACCCATAGTCTGGTTGAGAGCCAGAGTTAACTTAATCTATCTCCACCCACTTTCTCTTCCCCTCTCTATTTCTTCTTATTTCCTTGCCTTTTCCTTTCTTCTCCTCTCCCTCCTCACCATTGTTGAAATTATACCATCTAATCCATTTTTTTGTAACTTTTCTTCTGTCTTTCGGTTTTTTTCCTTCCTTTCTTTCTTCCTCCTTTCTTATTTCTTTTCTCTTTTTTAGTTTTATACATGTGAAATTGAGTAGGTTGGAATTCTCACTTTATACCATATTTATCTACATAACTTCTCTATCATAAGCTTCTATTATTCTGCATTTATTCTGAGCTTTTAAAAATCACCCCTTACATATTTGTTTACAAATATATTGTCATAAGCAATAAGTGTTACAGCCTTTGTTCTGTGTTTTTAATATATAGACACAGTGTTATTTTCTTCATTTATTCATGTGATTTTAAGTCTATTTGCATTCAGTATGTATGGAACCAGTTCATCCCTCCTAATTTCTATATAGTTTATCTATTTTTCCTATTTATTAATTCTTACCTTTCTTCCAATTAAGGTAAGGAACATCGCCATGATGAAATCTAATCATTGTGGAACTGTAAGACCAAATAAACTCTTTTTCCATAAATTGCAGGGCCACAGTGTTTTATCACAAGAATAGGAAAATAATAGAACATATAGAGGTAGATGAATCATAAGATTTTTATCAATGGATAGAGTAAAAGCATTTACTACATTCAGCACTCAGTGATAAAAATAGAGATACATAAAAATCCATTTAAAACAAAGTAGTAGACATTATATCCTATAAATCAATAGCATTTATTTTTAGTTGTTATTGATAAAGAAAAAGTATAATAGAAATACAATAATATTAAACAGATAAATATTTTGATATGCCGTGGTGTTTTGAAATAGAATGACCTCCCACTGGCTGCTGTTTCTGAATACTTGATCCTCAGTTGGTAGAACTATTTAGGAAGGATTAGCAGATGTCATCTCACTGAAGGACACAAGGGGTTGAATTTGAGGTTCCAAAGTCCAAGTCATTCTCTGATTCCCTTCTCTCTCTTTCTCTCTCTCTCTCTCTCTCTCTCTCTCTCTCTCTCTCTCTCGTCTGTAAATCAGAAGTAAGCTCTCAACTACTGCTCCATGCCTTTCTGCCTGCTGCATGCTTCTGACAAGATGATCGTGGATTCTAACTCTTCAGAACTGTGAGCTTCCAATTAAATGCTTTCTTTTATAATTGCTTTGGTCATGGTGTCATCACAGTGATAGAAATCATTTTTTTTTCTCCATCTAACCTATAAATGGATGCAATTCAAATAAAATCTCAATGTACATGAATAGCTAAAAATGATTAGAAAGAGAAGTAAAATGGCAAGAGATAATTCTTAAGATATAAAAGCTATTACAAATATGTTCTACATTATTCTAGGATAAGACAGACTAGTGGGTTAGTAGAATAAAATATTTATTTCTAAAATCAAGATACGGAAGGGTAACTGACAAGGATAGATCAGCTGAATCTTTGGTAAGGATGACTTAATAGTTGAATGTAATAATAATAATAATAATAATAATAATAATAATAGTAATAATAAACCAATGTATTTATTGAACACTTACTATGTTTCAGTATTTTTTTAGTTGAAAAATATATTGGACTGATTTCATAAAAACCACATGAAGGTGTTTTGTATCATATTTTAAGTGACTAACTTTAGAGATATGCACAGAAACATGAAATACAATGAAGATTCCTAAGCTGGAATTCCATTGGCTCAGTGTTTGTAAAATTAACCACTACACCGGGCAGCAATCTAAGAATAACATTGGCTTATTCTAACCAGGAAAATAAAATTAGTTCTGTATTCAAAACCCAAACACACAAACATAACCTCTGGAGAGTAACCTTCTTTTTAAAGCTTATGATAGAACCTGTAATTTCTTGTCACCAGACCTGGTGGATGGTGACTAACTCATAGGTTTAAAACATTGAAATGTCTGAGAATTTCCTCCTGACACCAGGATATTAGTTTTCCTTTATACTTGCTAAATTCCTTCTAGTCTATACTTTACAGAATAAAATGTAGAATCAGGTTTGAACAGAAATAAAATTGGCAAACAAGGGTTGCCAATTACCAATTGAGACGTGACTTAGTGGCAGAGTATATAACATCCTAAGTTCTAATTCCAGCACTACAAAAACATTAGATGATTTTGCAGGAAAAAATAAATAAACAAGCAAGTGATGAGCCATCCCCAATCAATATCAGAAAAGAAACAATCATCTGGAAAATGTATATATTTTTTGAGAAATGAGAAAGACTGTTGAAAAGAGGAATTTTCCGTGTTGATCTACACACCCCTGGAAGATCTTGGGACATGTCGTCTTAATGCCAAGACACTTCCTGAATGTTCATTGTTTCAAGATACAAACCATGCATCATTTCTAATGATGTGGAAACTGAAGATAAAGATGTGTGTCTAGAAATCCATATATTATTCTCTACACTCAACCAGTGAGATAAAATATATTCATACTAGTGTTATTCAAGATGTCATTACTGAGAAAATAAACTTTCAGTGAATAAAGGTATTGCAAAAGTATGTTTTTTTCTGCTAACATTAAATTTGTATCAAAAATATCCCCCGAAATGGCTTTTACTTTCCCTCTTAATACTGGGACAAAAGTGAAATTTAAATAAGCAAATGACACATCAAAAATTCACCCATTTCCTAAACCTCTTACAAATGTTTTTATTCATATGTATTCAAAAACATAATTACAATTATCATTAAAATCTATTATCAGCTCTACACATGCACATATACTATTTTTGTGTGTGCTGAGTCTTAAGCATAGATCCCTATACCTGCTAACTAAGTGCTCTACCACTGACCTAAGTCTTTCATCACCAACCCCCATGAGGATTGAAAGTTTTGCTGGACTTGAACCTTGCAGAAGGAGATAAATATGGATCAATTTGCATTCTTCTACATGCGGACTGCCAGTTAGGCCAGCACCATTTGTTGTAGATGCTTTCCTTTTTCCACTGTATGGTTTTGGCTTCTTTGTGGTCATAGGTGTGTGGTTTTATTTCTAGGTCTTCAATTCTATTCAGGGGTATTGACAGTTGCCATGGCAACAGATGCAGGATAACATCATCACTGGATTTGTAGACTAACTATGAACCACTTCTGATGCTAAAATATCTCCTTTATTCATAAAGAGAGAAATGGGGGGGGTTGATGGTGAAACAGGAATAGGGGTATCAGATCTCTTTAAGTTGCTTCCTGCTGTCTAGGGGTGTCGTCAATTTTAGGGTTGACTTTCACCTTCAGGGACCACTTGAAAGTCATTTAAATTAGGCTCCTCTGTGGACAGTGGCTGGTAATCCTGTAAAAGGAACTGATTTTTTGGCTAGGAAGTTTTTGAATTTGTTGTTGAGTTAAGGGAGAGGTTGTTAGCTAGATCAAGGATTATAGTGTCATCTGGTAGAGGTTTCATAGCTAGAAGAAGTAGAATTGGGGGACAAGAAGAACGAAGAGGATTTGGCGCAAAGATAGGTAAAAGCTTGGGCATAGGGAACCTCTTTGCTTTTACCAGATCTCTGACATTATATATGAAGATCCCTTAAGGTGGTCGGATCAAGTGTGCCGCTAAGTGGACATTTGGCACTATTATCTAATGTGTACTGGATCCACACCTTATTGCAAAGGTGTATAAGTTGGGATGCCTTTACATCAGCTGTTAGTTTTAAAGATTTGAGATTTTGCCGGAGACATTCAAGAGGGGAACCTGGAGGCATGGCTGAAGATGATGAGACACTCACTGGGTTGGGGGACATTATTAAACTATTACTACTGGCATCCTGAGAACAATTTAATAACAAACACACAACCAGGTCTGTACTTTCTGGGTCATCACACGGAAGTTAGTGGTTGTGTGGGTCCTGGACCTACAGGAGAATAATATTTGCCTATATTATGAAGGGTGCTGTTTCCCTAATTTCTTTCTCAGTCCATTTATACTTTGTATTGAGGAAGGCTGCTGATTTATTTGAGTTAATTTTATATCCTACCACATTGCTGAAGTTGTTTATCAACTGTAGGAGTCCTCTGGAAGAATTTTTTGGTCACTGATATATACTATCATATCTGCAAATAGTGATACCTTGAGTTCTTGCTTTCCAATTAGTATCCCTTTGACCTCCTTTTGTCTCTTTCTACAAAGCTCAAGTCCAAGTGGACCAAGAACCCCCACATAAAACCAGATACACTGAATTTAGTAGAAGAGAAAGTGGGAAGTAGCCTTGAACACATTAGCACATGGGAAAATTTCCTGAACAGAACACCAGTGGCTCAGACTCTAAGATCAACAGTTGACAAATGAGATAGCATCAAGCTGAAAGGCTTCTGTAAGGTGAAAGACACTGTCAGTAGAACAAAACAGCAACCTACAGATTGGGAAAAGTTCTTTACCCTACATCTGATAGAGGGCTAATATCCAAAATATACAAAGAATCAAGAAGTTAGACTCCAGAAAATGAAATAA
This sequence comes from Rattus rattus, assembly GCF_011064425.1. NCBI lineage: Eukaryota > Metazoa > Chordata > Mammalia > Rodentia > Muridae > Rattus > Rattus rattus. Next base: position 218,998,068 of record NC_046154.1, read on the forward strand.
CCCAATAAAAAACTGGGGTACAGAACTAAACAGAGAATTCTCAAATGAGGAATCTCGAATGGCTGAAAAGCACCTAAAGAAATGTTCAACATTCTCAGGGAAATGCAAATCAAAACAACTCTGAGATTCCACCTCACACCAGTCCAAATGACTAAGATCAAAATCTCAGTTAACAGCACATAGTGGCAAGGATGTGGAGGAAGAGGAACACTCCTTCATTGCTTGTTGTATGGCAAACTAGTAAAACCACTCTGGAAATCAATCAGTGGTTCCTCAGAAAATTGGAAAAAGTTCTACCTGAAGACTAAGCTATACAAATCCTTGGCATTTACCAAAAAGGAATGCTGTACCATATCACAAGAACATGTTTTCCACTATGTTCATAGCAGCCTTATTCATAATAGCCAGAAGCAGGAAAATACCCAGATGTTCCTCAACCGAAGAATGGACACAGAAATGTGGTTCATTTACATAATAGAATGCTACTCAGCTATTAAAAATGAGCACATAATGAATTTTGCAGGCAAATGGATGGAACTAGAAGATATCATTCTGAGTGAGGTAACCTAGACACAAAAGAACATGCATGGTATATATTCACTGATAAGTGGATATTAGTCAAAAATTTCAAAACACCCACCCTTGATACAACTCACAGACCACATGAAGCTTAACAACAAGAAAGGCCCAAGTGTGGATACTTCAATCCCACTTAGAAGGGGGGAGCAAAATAATCATGGAAGGCAGAAGGAGGGAGGGACCTTGTGGAAGAGGGGAGGGAAAGAAAAGAGGGGCAAGATCAGATATAAGGCAGAAACAGGAGAGAAACCCAGAGGATCAGGAAATGAATAGGAAGATGCAGAAGTGTGTGTTAATCAGGGGGAACCACTAGAAAGCCCCAGACTCCAGGGATGTGAGAGGCTCCTAAGACCCAGGGGATAATATTAGCCAAAATGTCTAACAGTAGGGAGATAGAACCTGAAAAGACCACTTCCAGTAGATAGACATGGCCCCCCAGTTAAGGATTGGACTACTCACTCATCTCAAAATTTTTAACCCAGACTTATTCCTGTCTAAAGAAAATTCAGGGAAAAAAATGGAGCAGAGACTGAAGGAAAGGCCTTCCGGAGACCATCCCACCTTAGGATCCATCCCATGCACAGACACCTATTGCCGACACTATTGCTGATGCCAAGATATGATTGCAGACAGGAGTCTGGCATGGCTGTCCTCTGAGAAACTCTGCCAGCACCTGACTGAGGTAAAGATACTTACAGTCAACCATTGGACTGAGCCCTATGAAGAGTTAGGGGAAGGACTGAAGGAGCTAATGGGATTACGGCTCCATAGGCAGAACAACAGTACCAAGTAACTGGACGCCTTAGCACAATCTAGGACTAAGTCACCAACCAAACAGCATACATGGGCTGCTCTGTGGCCTCTGATACACATGTAGCAGATGACTGCCTTGTCTGGTGGGAGGGGATGTACTTAGCCCTGTGGAGGCTTGATGCCCCAGAAAGGATGCTAGAGGGAGAGGGGGAAGTGGCTGGATGGGTGGAACACCCTTTTAGAGGCAAAGGGGAGAGGGATAGGGTGAGGGGCTTGTGTCAGGCGGCCAGGAAGGGTGACAACATTTGAAATGTAAATAATAACAATAATGAAGAAGGAGGAGGAGGAGGAGGAGGAGGAGGAGGAGGAGGAGGAGGAGGAGGAGGAAAGGAAGGAAGGAAGGAAGAAAGAAAGAAAGTAAAAGTTGTTTTTGTTGGGTATTGTTGTATAAATATAAAATAATAAAAGGTATAGCTGTCTTTTACCCCACTAGGTCCACACCGTGGTGTCCCAAGATATCTGCTAGATATCTTGGCGGAAACACATCCCAACCCCTCAGCGGCCCAGTGTCTCTTGCCGCCACACACTTTCCTACACTCAAACCGTCACATAAAAGAACACACAACACAGTAATCTTTGATCCAAATGGTAAGATATAACTGCCCACTTAAACATACAAAGCCCGGTACCATCCATCCCTTAGGAACATTACTAACAACCTGTAAATACACAGAGCAGAATCTTAACATCACCTGCCATGGCTTCTCACCCTCTCCTCTGTCTTGTCTCCCTCTTTCTGTTCTAGTCTCCTCCTTTTCCTTGAAACTTCTCTCCCACCCATCCTTCCTTCTCCTCCAATGACAGGCCTCCTTCTATCCTCTACCTGCCCCTCACCTGTACTTTACAAATTCAATGGGGAGGTGGCTCTGGTGAAGTCACCTGAGTTCCCAGTACTTGACTAAGCTGTCCTTGGGTCAGTGGAATTAGCATCAAAATATAGAAAACTTCAGGGCAAATCACAACAGGGTATAGTAGTTTGGGCTAGAATCTGTGGTGTCTTAGAACCTACAAGACATACATTCAGACTTTCCTGACTTTTAGAGTCTCCATTGAGAGGTCCAGTGTAAATCTAATAGCTCTGCCTTTATTTGTTACCTGTTCTTTTTCCCTTGGTGCTTTTAGCATTTTTCCTTGTTCTGAGTATTTTGTGTTTTGATTATTATGTCATCAAAAGGTACTTTCTTTTCTGGTCCAATCTATTTGGTGTTCCATAAGTTTCTTGTATCTTTATCATCATCTCCTTCTTTAGGTTAGAAGATATTTCTTCTCTGCTTTTATTAAAAATATTTTATGGACCATTGAGCTGGAAATTCTCTCTTCTCTTCCTCTCATCCTTAGGTTTGGTCATTTCATAGTGTTCCAGATTTCCTGGATGATCTGAGTCAAGCCCGTTTTAGATTTAGTGTTTTCTTTGCCTGATGTATCTATTTTTTCTATGGTATCTCCAATGCCTGAGATTCTTTCTTCCATCTCTTGTATTCTGTTGATGAAACTTGTGTCTGCAGCTCCTGTTTACTTCTGTAGAGTTTCTATTCCCAGAATTCCTTCAGTGTTTTCTTTTTTTGTGTTTGCTTCTATTTCTGTTTTCAAGTCTAAGAGTTTTATTTGTTTTCTTCAACTGTTTGTATTTTTCTGATTGGTTTAAGGGATTAATAAATCCAATTTCTTCCAATTGTATTTTCCTGAATTTCTTTAAGGAAGTTACCCATATCTTCTTTATGACTTCTTTTATTATCATTAAAATTTATTTTTTGGACATATTTCTTTATTTACATTTCAAATGTTATTCCCTTTCCTGGTTTCCTGTCTATAAGCCCCCCTATTCCCTCCCCCCTCCCCCATAAGGGTGTTCCCCACATCCTCCCCCTTACCACCACCCACCCCCAACATTCCCAATTTTAAAGCCTTGTTCTTGTGTTTCTGCTGTGTTGGAATATTCAGGTGTTACCATAATAGGATAGCTGAGCTCTGGAGGCAACATATTGCCTTGGCTGTTATTGATCATGCTACACTGGTCTCTAGGCATCTGGATTTGGGGTGATTGTAGGTCTAGGTGATGGTTTCTGAGTTTGTCTTCATTGCATGAGTATTTTATTCCTTGGTTTCTCTTTCCTCTCTGGTCTTCTGGCTGGTATGGCCTAGGCTTCTCTCAATTTGCTTGGTCTCTCATAGAACATGGAACTTTTATCTCAGATGGAGGTTGGGGCACAGCAACTAGTAGGGTGCAAGACTAGGGATGGGGTTGGGGAATGCCGAGATAGAGAGAGAATGGATAGTTTGAAGGGCAGGCCTAACTGGACCATAAAATTATCTAACTTTTCACTTATTCATGTTGCTGTCAAAATGTATTATAAAAAGAGGATAAAATTGTGTATATAAACCTTTCATACATGGGAAAGATATAGATGCACAGGAATTTACATACATAAGTGTATAGAAGTAAAAAATAATATATAACTTATTCTGAGAAAGAGCATTTAACCCCTGGGTTTTGACATCTCTTACCAGGACACACTTCAGGATATTGAGGTCATTTATCTAATGACCAAGGTTTAGTGTTTTCAGTGTTCATGAAGGAAATCTGTCCTATAACAGATCCACTCAAACCTTCCTGGGTGCTGAGAAAATGCAGTCTATCAGTTATGAATCAAAGGAGACCCAGATAGAGAGAAATGGTACACCAGTTCATTGATTGACAGTGCTAGCTGTGATTTCATTTTTAGGGCACATTTTGGATACTTAGCTCTGTTTTTTCAACATTATATAGGAATAAGGTTTGGAGACCTAACTGACTTCACTTCTTTCATTTCTGTCTTCAAATGATTTACTCCAAAAAAGAAAATTTGAGAAATTTGGCTAATCCTTCCTCTTTAGAACAGATCTACTGACTGTTCCATGGCACATTTCTCCTTTCTCTGTGCTTACAGTCCAAGGTGCTCTTGCTTCATTCCTTACTTTCTGTTTCACTTTTCATCAACTTTCTATCTGTAAATGATGGATTGGAGAGAGAGCAGGTTGGCAATTCCACATAAGAGGCTTTTGCCATTACAGACTGACGTGTGTGTGTGTGTGTGTGTGTGTGTGTGTGTGTGTGTGTGTGGTGTGTGGTGTGTTTGTCTTCTCTCTCTCTCTCTCACACACACACACACACACACACACACACACACACACACACACACACACACACACAGTTAGATTAATGCCCATGCTGTTCAAAGTCTAAGTTCTCATAGAAATGTTTCCCTTTTCAGAGATCTCTGGGTTAAGCTAAAACTTTTTGTTTGCTTGGTTTTCTAAATTTCTGGTACCAATGTTTTTTCCAGTCCTTTCTGATAAGAAATTTTCCAAACCGATGACTTTTGCTGTCAATATCCAATAACATAGATGTTTGATATAGGCCCTGGCAGCAACAAATCCTGCCTACTCTTTATTTTCCTCTTACATGCAACCTTGATTCTTTGCTTCCAAATAAGGAGTTTAGATCTTTACAATGAAGACAGGTAAGTTCGGGACTAGTTATTAATTGCTTTGTCAACAAGTGACTCATGAGTCCTTGATAATGAGATTCTCAAAGGTGACTACAGTAACAAAGGTAGTGGTCAGAGAAGTCCCCTCTTCAGTCATATAGCTCTCCACCATCACTTTACATTGTTTATATCAGGAAAAGAATCATCTGAAAGATTACATTGGATAATCCTTTATTATCAATCTCTTCTTTGATTAAGTTTTCATCCTAGTCCCCACTGTGCTACATATCCAAAAGGACAGAACTCTCTATATTGATCTCCTCTCCTCCTGGCTTCCTTGAAATTTCAGTGTCAATTAGGCCATTTTGTTATATATTTACTTGCGTGTCTAATCACCATCCATTTTCCACCATTTGAATGTAAAATGAAGACATGTTAGGATATTTTTCTACTTACAGTTACATTTCTGTATATAGAGCAATCGTTGACATATAACATTTGTTCAATAAAAAATAAATGATTTAGTTTCATCATATTAACATTGTCTTTATTTGTTTTTATTTTACATTGTTTTGATTAAAATGATCTCAACTATAATTCAGCATAATAATAATGTCATGCATGAATGTGAGGGACATGTTGTTACCAGCATGAGTAACCTTGGGGAGTTAATTTCCCTGGGCTTCATAACATTCATTTATAAAAGAAGGGAGTAAGGTCTGCAAGATTTCCTAAGCTCTGGAATCTAAGAATTGAAGGATTAACTTAGCTCAATGAAATGTTAAAAGGGGGAAAGGAAAGCCAGTGGGCTTTTTATAATGCCTGGTGGCATAAAGGGACAGCAAAAACAATCAGGCAGGAGAACAATATGAAAGATGAAGAAAAGGCCATTTGTTGTGAGCTTCAGGATATAATGTTCAATCAGTCTTTTGTGGAGATAAATGTCGGTAAGAATGAGTTCTGAGTTACAAGCACTGGAGAAAGAACTGTTTAGGAATATAATCTTTGTTTCTTCGGCTTGATGATATAAGATGAGCTGATAGACAGACTCTTATTCACAAATAGTCTTATGCTAGGAAAATCCAAAGAGAATTCCCTGTGGACCCTTCTGAAGTCTCCTGGAATAGTGCATGTATTCCAAGGGCATCCTTCTCCATCTTGCCTCTGCTCACCACCACAAATACAAGAATGTTTTTCTGAATACTTACTTTGTTTACTTGGAGTTTCATAAGGCCTCAATCTAAATTGATAGGCAGCAAAAACAGGAATTGGAGGATTTTTTTCCCCTTTGAGAAACTCAACTTTCTCAATAAACACATGCTTTTGCAACATTCAAAATGACTTTGAGTAAATATTTGGTTTCATTTCCTCCATTCTTAAAAAACTTTTTGACTGACACCATAACATCACTGATTTTTTTTTATTAAATAAAAAAAGAAACACTAGCATCAAATATAATCAAATGAAAACAAGACCACTTCTCTAGCTTATGAAGCTAGGCCACAATTCCAGTAGGGTTCTTTAATTAAAACCAAAAGGAAATAAACTGACAGTTCCACAGGAATTTATTGAATGCAACTATAAAATTTAAAAATATAAAACAATGTTATGACTTAGCTTTTGAATAAGAATCTATCTGCATCCTTCAGTTGTTTATTTAACTCTAATTATAGCATTGAAATATTAAGATGAAGAAATATCCTTAATCTAAAGGAGACAGCACTATCTTTATGGGGAAGGGGCTTTTAAAGGGCTGGGATCAACCCCAGGCTCGTGAGCTCTAGGTAAGACTTTACCAACTGTGCTACATCTCCAAAGACTTTAATTTTTAAAAATGCAATTAGTTATATAAATCCATTCAACTAGTGATTTTTTAAAAATCAGGACCTATAGAAATTCATGAGTTCCTAAATCTAGAAGTAGCTATCAGCCCCAGTGATTTATAGTCTACTGTTTGTTTCTGTTTTTCTTTTCAAGTGTATTTGTAATGTATCTTTCTTCATTTTGTATCGTACTTTGTGAAGTATTGAGGATCTAAACCCAGACTTTGAGAGAGATTATCATTTAAATTTTTCTGGGTGGTATACATTAGTATATGACAAGAATATTCTAGGCATGTATTATAAGAAAAGGGAAAAAGATTCATGGCTATTTTAGTAAAAAACATCTCTTAACCACTTAGGACTTAGGAGCGGCCCACAGTATGAGAACAATGACTCTATTTAGGTTCCCCGGGAATATACTCTTTGAAAAGGAGCTCACCGGAAGGAAGGAGAATCAAGCAGCTTGTTCAGTCTTTTAGACTAGATGCTATAGCATGTGATTTTAGAATAAACCCACACTTGCTCTGGCTAGGTGCCAGCAACGGCAGTCTCACCTAGCACCCACGGCTAGCTTTACCAACCCTCTCTGGACTCTGTCTGCTCCTTGCCCAGTGCAGTGCCCGGATACAGTGACCACTGCCTTTTCCTCTGGCTGGCTTTGTTAAGCTGCCCAGCAGATGTCCCTCCTGTGAATGCCTGGAGCTATTATTCCAGTTCCACCATCCAACCATCCCCTGCAACCCTCATCCTGGTCTGCACACACAGCAAACTTTGCCTATGGCCACCAAGCCATGTGGCTTCACCCTCTCACTTGCGCTTCTGAATCATGGCAAATGGAAAACACCAGACAACCTTAATATTTAAAATCAACCAGATGATACAACCACTGGGCATGGAATCTGTGGTCCTAAACTCATCAGCTTTTCTATGTTGGAATTCTTTCTGTGACAGAGGAGCCTGCCACCCGATCTAGCACCTCCCCAGCCTACATTCTACAGATTCTCTCTTTGCCACCTCGCGGAAAAAGCCGTTTCCCTTCTCTTCGTCTCTCTGGAAAGGAAAACCCACCTCCTTATCTTCACCCAGTGATTGGCTTCTTGTCATCGTTGTTAGCCAATCAAATACTTAGGAGAAATTCCCTTACAAGACGCTTTATTCCATCAATATGTTTATCCTTTGAGAATTTCATGCAGTGTATTTTGATCATATGCATCCTTCTCCTCTTAACTACTCTCAATCTATGTCAGCCTCCAAACCCCAAACTTCATGCCCCCTTTCTGTTTTTTAAAAATTAATAACCCACTGGTTTACATTTTTGTTGTCCATTGAAGTCCTGTGTGTGAAACCATCCACAGACCTGTGTTTAACTTAAACAGGAGCTACACCTTTAAAGAAATCTGAATCGCCCTTCCCCAGAAGCCATCACCTACCCATATGTAGCTCCTCAGTCAGAGGTGGGATCTCATGAACTCTACCCTCCTCCACAATAGAGTGTTGCCTGGCTTGATTTTGTATGGGCAACCACAGCTGCTCTGAGATCATAAATGTCTCAGTCCTGTCTTGTCTAGAAGAAACTGCTTTACTATGGTCCTCTCTTAGCACTGGTTCATGAATACTTTTGTCTCCTCCTCCTCCCTGGTTTTGAATGTAGGATAATGTGGTGTTGCTGTAAATGTAATTTGTCCAAGAAAAGGATTGGGACAAGAAAAAAAAAAGAGAAGGGATAGAAATGGAAAATTCTACAAAATAAAAAAACAAAGAGCTGCAAAATATCTAGAAGGTAAGGATCTTCTATGAAAGAGTTTTTGTTAGGGGGAAAGAGAAAGTCCTTCTTTGGTCCTTTTCACTTGCTCTCCCTACCAATAGAGGAGGGCTGTAGCTTTTATTCCTTGAATATGTGAGCCACCCTTTGCTTGAAGTAACAAGTTCTATAGTAGTTAGATGGACAAAGGAAAGAGGACTGCATTAAATTCTTAGAGCAGTGCTCACAAAGTCCTACAGTGTGACTTAAAACAGCAAAATCAATTTTCTTACAGCTCTCATGGGTGAAAGTCTGAGATCCAAGCATCTGCAGGCTCAGCTCCTGTAGACCATGGAGATGTAGCCATGCACCTATTCCAGCTTCTGGACTTTGCCAGTTGTCCTCAGAACTCCTTGCCTTATAAGACATCACAGTCATCTGCATCCCTCCTCATATGCTGTTTTTTCCAATTTGTCTTTTTTATGCCTATGTCAAATTTCCTTCTTTTTTAATATAAGTACTAGTTATACTATTATAGCCCATCCAAACTCAGAACAGACATTTCTTTAAGTCTGTCCCATCTTTAAAGACCCTGTTTCCAAACAAAATCACATTCATTGCAGTCAGGGCTTAAGAATCCAACATCTGTCTTTCTCGGGGTGGTGCAGAATTTAACCTAAGGAAGTATTGTGGTTGTGATGATACCTTAAGAAACCATAGAGCCGCATATGTTAGGCACCTCACACTCATAAAGTGTGTTTTGAAATATTTTTGGAAAAAGCTAAAGTTCTGCAGAGATGTTTGAAAGGAGAATAGAGTAAGAATCTGTATTACTCTATCTGCATGAGGGATACCTCAAAGCAACCTCTAGAGTAGCTGTGGCTAGAAAACATAACAATATTATGACTAAAAATCATAATAGACTCAGAAGCTAGTTAGAGGATTGTACAATCAATTTTGATTTAGTAAGTCTGGATTAAACATGAGATCTTCTATTTTCACCACACATGCCTGCCTGCCCTTTCTGTTGGATGATTCATTGTAAGCAATTGGTTTATGACTGTAAAAGAGAGAGAGTGTCTAAGGCTTTCATAGTGAACCATCAAGCCGGAGACCCAGGAGAGATGATGGTTTAGTTCCACCCTGGGAACCAGGAAACCAGATGGTGTAATTCTTTTGAAAGCTTGGCAGGCTAGAGACTAGAAAATCCAATGTCCCAGTTTGAAGGCAGTCAGGCAAGAAGAATTCTCTCTCAAGCCTTAGGAAGGTCAATATGTATAACTCAGCCTATTATTTAGATGCTAATTTTGTTCAAATAATTTCCCTAAAAGCACCCAGAATTATCTTTTGACCACAAATTGGTAGCCCAGTCAAGCTGATTAAAAAAAATCACTACACTTATTTTCTGAACACTAATTTTATGTCTTCTGTTTTAATTCTTCTAATTTTTACAAGGATACCCACAGGTTGGAGATGTTACCAACATAATTTCACAGATGAAAATACAAAGCCAAAAGAGAGAAGGTAAAATTCCTAGTATATCATTAGTAATAAATAGTAGACTAGGACTTTAATATATGTTGTATGGATGTAGATGTGATGATATTGATCTCTGTTTTGTGGTGGGGGGACAGTGGAAGTTTAAATAAATTGTCCCCACTTAATATTCATGTGTCCAGAAAAGAGGGCACCTAGCACATGGGAATCAATGTGTTTGTGTATAATTTATTCATTTTTGCTGATTAATTTGTAAATTGTAGGTGGCTTCTTGGAAAAATGGAAGAACTGTGTGATCATTTAAAATAAGCAAGAATGGTCAGATTTTAATGTATTACAGATTCTACTTAATAGCACAGTACTTATTGAAACAACATGGAGTCACATTTATTCCTAACACAGTGGATAGAAATAAATCTTCAAGGACAGTTATAGATTTAGTTATGGCACATCCTACCTGTCCCCTACTAACATCATTAAGTAAGTGCTTCCAAACCATTGGCAGTTTGGTTATGACCAAATCCCACTAATCATACAGAACTAGAGAAATCATTTAGACACATAAAAATAAAAGGAAAAGGAGAAAGAACTGCATGATCTAATGAGGTTTTCCCATTTCCAGTATCTGTAAAATGCATTATTTAGTAATCCTTCAAAGATGCAATTTGAAGTAAATAATGTGAGAACCATAAGAGTCTATTTTGGGACTAAAATTCAATTGCAGTTGGTTGGCTATGCTTGTCCTTGCATGCCTGTCGACTTACCATTAGAAAGTCCGCACTGGCTTTTGCCTCAAGCAAGAGATGGGACCTTCATTGAACTTATTGGAAGCTTGTTTTTTTGAGCATTTAAGGGATTTCAAGTAGATTGTTACATCTACTTATTTACTTTTTTCAATTCTAGGATTTTAAAAATAATTTCTCTTAGTCACTTTTCTATTGCCATGACAAAAAACTCTGACAAAGGTAACTTATGAAAGAAAGCATTTAATTTGGTTTTATGGCTTCAGAGTATTAGAGTCCATGGCTATTATGTTAGGAAACATGGTAGTAGGTAGGCAGGCAAGCACTGGAGTTGTCACTGAAAGCTTAAATTTTGATCCACAAGCACAAAGCAGAGCTAACTGGAAATAACATGGGCTTTAAAAGCCCCAGAACACATCACAATGACACATCTCCTTCAATAGAACCCCATCTCCCAATCCTTTCCAAAGAGCTCCATCAACTTGAGACCAGGTATTCAAAAACAAGAGCCTATGAATGTATTCTCATTCAAATTGCCATGAATGATTCATTAATTTTATGAAACAATAAACATGCTTTCTTGGAGAGTTACTGTTTTAGTTAGAGTTTCTATTGCTATGATGAAAAATCATGACTAAAAAGCAATTTCTGAGGGAAAGGGTTTATTTGACCTACATTTCCTCATCACTGTTCATCACCAAAGGAAGTCAGGGCAGGGACTCAAGCCGGGCAGGAACCTGGAAGTAAGAGCTGATACATAGGCCACGGAGGGTGCTGCTTACTGGCTGGCTTCCCGTGGCTTGGTTTTTCTGCTTTCTTACAAAACTCAGGACATCAGAACAGAGATGGCATCATCCACCATGAAGTGGGCCCTCCTCCACTGATCACTAATTGAAAAAAATGTATTCTAGCTGGATCTCATGGAGGTATTTTTTCATCTGAGTTTCCTTCCTCTCTGATGCCGCTATCTTACGTCAAGCTGATAAACAAAACTCCAGTAGAGTCAGCCATTTCAGTTCTAAGGAAGTTGGAAGAACAATAAGGCAAGAGTGAGGATCTCAACTGTGTTTGGAAAGGAGTCACTTTTGAAATCCACATGGTCTCATCAGCATAGGCACTGGTTAGGAAATAATCTCTTTTTTTTTTTTTTTTTTTTTTTTTTTACATGAAGCAATACAAATTGTTTCCTGGTTTTTCCCAAGCTGTCTGCAAGCAGAGTTTTAAATAAACATGACATTCTCGAGAACTACTCATTTTGCAAAATGGTATTTGATTGTTGGTTTCATAGGTAAAGGGACAAGTCTGAGAACATCAGGGATCAGGAGTTTAAGCATTTATAAAACTATAGTGTTAACAAGGACTGATGTAAATCTGCTTATCATAAAAACTTCACTAACCCAGAAAAAGATTATGTGTATAATTAATAACATAGATATACATTACTTGATTCAAAATTTCTGTGTTAGGAGGTTGGCAGAAGGTGGGCCAAGTGTTTTTGCATAGTTTGCATAGAATGAAGAGTTCATGGTTTCTTAGGAGGGGCTGTTTTAGTCTTTTTCATTACAGGGATATTGCAGAGGCACAGTGAGCTTGGGAATTTCCTAGAAATGTATTTAAGGCCTGAAAACAAGTGTTAGCTTTAAGTGTGAGAAGACAGTAGCAAAACTGGACATGCGATGAGATACGTACATAATATGAGTTTTGAATAGCCCAGATATTAACTCCTAGATCATGTAAATTATTGTATCATAAAAACTAGTGATATTAAACCAAAAACAAATAGAAATGTTGCCATGGAAAAGAAGGGTTCGGTACTAAGGGACTAATACAAATGGCTGGGAGACGTTTCAGCAGGAAGAACACTTGCTATGCAAGTGGGAGGACCATAGTTTCAAGCCCAAGAATTCATATAAAAGGCAGAGCAGCTGCCTATAACTCCAACTAAGAAGGTAAAGACAAGGGATTTCAAGAACCAACGGTATAGCTACACTAGCCTAATCTGTAAACTCTGGGTTCAGTTGAGGAACTCTGCCTCAATGAATATGGTGAGAACAGTCAAAGAAGCATCAGTCTTGGCCTTTTATATGAACACACACACACACACACACACACACACAAACACACACACCCCTTTGCATTTTCATCTCAACTCAAGTGACCCTACGTATGTGCAAACACAGATATCTACACATGTATAAATGCATACACATGCGAAATCAATAATAAATAAAATAACACAAAGGCAGTAGGAACAAGAACCCAGAAAATTTGTTACACACAACTAAAAACTGAGGTAACATGCCCAGAACATGGAACTTTATTTTTTTATGTCAGAAGATTCTGTTGATAGGGGACAAATAAAAAAGAGCTTCAGGAGAGCAGGCTAGGAGTTTAGCATAGGGGATCTCCTGGATAGTGTGGTATTCTGGCAATAAAGGGTTGGATTGCTGTAGGATAGCCCTTGATGGGCAAGACTTTTCAAAGGGAAATGTGTGACACAGAGAAAGGCTCCTTTGGAATATATTTCATGTACTAAGTAAGGTTTTATTTCTATCACAAATAATCTTTTAAAAAAACCCTCTCTTACTAGCACTTCTCAAATTTCATGACTACCATGTTTGAAAATCATCTGTTAATGCCAGTTTATTGGATTGCCCAATTATGAAATATGTCTTTTTAATATTTAACATACAACTTAGGGGCTCAGAGCCTCAGACATGCATAACACATGTATAATTCTTGAGAATTAGAAATAAGTTGCATTCAACACCAATTAGCATCATCATCAAAAATATTGTGCATGGCACACATGTCATGCAAGCAGCAAGCACTGACTGTACGACGTGCTCTAAATGGGAACTCTCCCAGCCCAAATGACTTCCTGCAGGGAAAACAAACAACATCATGCAGGCTGGGTGATCAACATGCACTCTTTTTATTGGATTCGGTTTTCCATTCTTCCACAGTACCCTTAGCAGAGTATCTTACACTTTAAGTGATTGTTAAAATGAGAAGTGTACAGGGCTCCTATGCTTTGTAACACTCGATTTCATAAGCCAGCTATAGCTCAAGTCAAGATAGCTCCATTTACTGTGGAGACTTGCCTTCTCTGCCTTCCCCTGAAGGAACGGGAGGAAATGTGATAACGCAGCCATTTGTACCCAGAGAGTTCCTGCTGAAAGGCCTTTTGTGGGTTCTCCCAGCCAGTGTGAAAGGTACTCATTGTTAGCTGCTTGTATTTGAAGATGACCTCTCCGATCAGGTATTATCTCCAAATGCTGGAGAGCACAGTGGTCTTGGATGCTTGCAGGGCAGATTTTCACTGTGCTGAGAGTTTGTTTGTAGCTCCTGCTAATGGCACCACTGACTTTCCTTCCTCAGGCTGCTTGTCAGGATGAGTTGGCTCATGTCTACTACCTGGACACCAGAGTTCTTTGTTAGAGGGTGTCCTAATGCAGAATTCCATGGTTATCAAGAAATGGATTGTGTCAACACTAGCTCTTATTGTGTTCTGAAGCACTTTGGGGCCTCTGACTTCTGCTCTTGTTTTGCAGAGCAAATTGCAGTTGAAAGAAGACAAAGGTTAAGTTTTAAGTGGACTCTGTATTCCTATTTGCAGCATCTCCCCTGATATATGAATCGTTTAGCATATGACCCTAACGTTAGATCAGGTTTTTAAAAGAATTTTTTTGTTGGTGTTGTTTACCTTTAAGTCTGCATCAATCCCTTGGTAGTGGAAAAAAGTCAATGTAATGATCTGTTTTGAAAATAAACACTGCAACTTGACTTTGGCCTCCACAGCCTATTATCTTGTGGTAACATCGTGCTATTCCAATGACATTATCTGCTAAGGATATTATGATGGTGGAAAATATTCCACTTTTGTTATCGGAACAATGAAGCTGTGATATTTAATTATGGAGAAGTATGCTTAATTTGTGGAATCTGGAATGTTAACTGTCAGAAGGCCAAAGGTTGTATTTAATTTGATCAGAAGACTATTTTGTGGTCAACAGAAATGATTTTCACTACTATTCCCTGCTGTCCCAAGTCTGTTAGTTCACCTATTGAGTTTTCTTATTAACAGATTAACTAATTTATGTACTCAATATGCTGAAGTGATAGGTGATAGGAGAGGGGCTAGCATATAGTTTGTAGCATCTCTGGTGAATTTTATTGTTGGAAAAAATAACCTTTGTGAATGGCACAGCAAGAAAAGTGAAATATAAGCAAACCAGGGGAATTCATTCTCCTTCCCTTTTGCCCTCCCCATCACTCTTCCTCCCTCTCTCCTCTTCTCAGCATCTGAGAATGTCAGTGGTCTATCCGAGGATGTGGACTAAGTTGTTGGTAGAACTAGACCCATAGCCTAGAACCATAGCTGAGGGTCTTGACTAGTGTCGTAGCACTGAATTCTTGCTGCAGTTCTGATACTAACCTGGGATTAATCTGCTGCTATCGGCAGGAGGGGAGAGCTTCTATCAACTGTGCAGTCTCTCTAATTCTCAGTCTCAGGGTGAACTGAGAATATGTTTCTTTTCACTCATTTGAGGCTAAAGGATGGATTCTCAGGGAACCTGGTTAACTGCTGGCTGTCAGCTGGCCTAGAGTGGCTGAGCATCTTGGTTTTGGCTGTGAAAAAGATTCTGAATCACGCAGCTGGTGTGTCCTCAGATTCACAAAAGTGCCACAGGGACTATGAAGCAGAACCTTTGCATAAATACAGGGCAGGGAAGAATGGAAAAGTATTTCTTTGAGGGTTGCCACCATATTTACTTGAGAGCTGCATTCACAAACATGGTATAAGAGGACAAAAATGGCCTTTGTTTTTTGGCTGGTGACAGTTGACTGGAGAGAAGCCACGGAGCCTATATGTAAAGTGACCCTGAGCAATTTCAGTTGATAGAAGTGTGGTCTTCTGAGTTGTTAGCAAATTTTAACTGAAAAATAAAATTTCACCCATTTATGATGTGTAGTATGATGTTTTGGTGTACTGATGTATGATTGTTAAGTCAAGTGAATGTATATATGTACTCATAAATTTAATGTTTCATGCTGATGATTTTAAAGTCTTTTAAAATCTGGTTTCTTAGCTGTGATTGCACAGGCATATACTTCTATTGTTGACTAAGTTCCTTTTGTCAATACAGAGACCCACTATGTAGAAAGCATGGCTGAAGAAAAATCATTGATGAACTGGCAAACTTTGATTGGAGATTAACTCAGCAGCCGATGTTAAGTAGATATTTGTGTTGTTCTATTCACAGGCAAAATTTTGTCTTGTTTTATAACATGGTATGTACACATACATATTCACAGAATTTTTTGTATTTTAGTTCCAAGTCAAAGAAGAAACAGAAGCAGAAGAAGCAGAAGAAGCAGAAGAAGCAAAAGAAGCAGAAGAAGCAGAAGCAGAAGCAGAAGAGGAGGAGCAGGAGGAGGAGGAGGAACAGGAGGAGGAGGAAGAAGAAGGAGGGGAGAGAGATGATGATGATGATGATGAAGAAGAAGAAGAAGAAGCAGAAGCAGAAGAGGAGGAGGAGGAGGAAGAAGAAGAAGGAGGGGAGAGAGAGATGAAGAAGAAGAAGAAGAAGAAGAAGAAGAAGAAGAAGAAGAAGAGGAGGAGGGAGGAGGAGGAGGAGGAGGAGGAGGAGGAGGAGGGAGGAGGAGGAGGAAGAAGAAGAAGAAGGAGGGAGAGAGAGATGAAGAAGAAGAAGGAGGAGGAGGAGGAGAAGGAGAAGGTGAAGGAGAAGGAGAAGGAGAAGGAGAAGGAGAAGGAGAAGGAGAAGGAGAAGGAGAAGGAGAAGGAAGGAGAAGAAGAAAAGAAGAGAAACCTGAAGCTGGTCACAAAGATGTGGATATCAATGGTATCATTCTGTTAGAAAGAAAGCAAGAACTACAAGTCTGGTTATCTGTCACAATTATAGAGGTTAAAAAATGGTTTAGATAAAACACAAGTTCCTCAAGCACATAATATATAGGTCTTATTTAGTCCACTCAGTAGTGTTTCATTTTAATGCATGAATGTGCTAGTGATCTTATTTGGTCATTTGTATTTTGTTTATACTTAAGTGGGAGGCAAGAAGCATGTTGGAGGAAGTGAGACATATGGTCAGACCTTTGAAGGTCAGTGTTTTTACTGAAGCACCAGGGAGGTTACATAATCCTTTTGAATCAGGGTTTTCTTATTGGTAAAATGAGAAATATGCTCACATGAATATTCAGGCCTCGTTATATTGTAGCTACAGTATACAGATCCAGAAAATATTAGTTCAATTCCTAATGCTTATAAAAACAAACAGAGCTATTTACATAGAAATAACATTGATGGCTTGGAGATTAAGAGTGCTTGCTGATCTTCCTGATGACCCGAGTTCAGTTCACAGCATCTACATACAACATCTTTCAGCCAACTTATGCAACTTCAGGGCATCAGATGTTCTCTTCTGGCCTCCTTAGATACCTGCATATATGACACCTCCCATACATACACTCCCCACACACAAATAAAAATAAAAAATAAACCTTAAAAACATAAAGACAGCTCCTGCTCTCCCTCTGCCTCCCATGATTATTTTGTTCTCCATTCTAAGTGGGATTGAAGCATTCTCTCTTGGGTCTTCTTTCTTATTAAATGTCATATGGTCTGTGAGTTGTATCATAGGTATTCTGTCTTTTTTGGTTAATATCCAATTATCAATGAGTGCATACCACACATGTCCTTTTGGGTCTGGGTTATCTCACTCAGAATAATATTGTCTAGTTTTATCCATTTGCCTGCAAAATACACGATATATTTATTTTTAATAGCTGAATAGTAAATATTCCATTGTGTAAATGAACCACATTTTCTGTGTCCATTCTTTGCTTGAGGAACATCTGTGTTGTTTCCTGCTTCTGGCTATTATGAATAAGGCTGTTATGAACATAGTGGAGCATGTGCTTTTGGTATGATGGAGAATCTTTTTGGTATATGCTCAGGGGTGGTATAGCTTGGTCTTCAAGTAGTTCCATGTCCAGTTTTCTGAGGAACTACCAGACTGATTTCCAGAGTGGTTGTACCAGTTTGCAATTCCACCAGCAATGGAGGAGTGTTCCTCTTTCTCCACATCCTTGTCAGTATCTGCTGTCACCTGAGTTTCTGATCTTAGCCATTTGGCTGGTGTAAGGTGGAATCTCAGAGTTGTTTTGATTTACATTTCCCTGATGACTAAAGAGTTGAGCATTTCTTTAAGTGCTTCACAGCCATTCAAGATTCCTCAGTTGAGAATTCTGTTTAGCCCAGTACCCTAGTTTTTCATTGTTTTTCTCGAGTCTAACTTCTTTATTTCTTTGTATTTTGGGTATTAGTTGTCTACTGGATGTGATGTTAGTGAAGATATCCTCTATTCTCTGTCTGTAGGTTGCCATTTTGTCTTATTGACAGTGTTTTTTCTCTTACATAAATTTTCCAGTTTCATGAGATCCCATTTTGTCAATTGTTGATCTTAGAGCCTGAGCCATCAATGTTTTGTTCAGGAAATTTTCTCTGTGCCAATGCTTTTGAGGTAATTTCCCACTTTTTCTTCTATTATATTCAGTGTTTCTGGTTTTATGTTGAGGTCCTTGATCTACTAGGACTTGAGTTGTACAAGGTAATACACATGGATCGATTTGCATTCTTTTATGTGCAGACCACTAGCACCATTTGTTGAAGATGTTTTCTTTTTCCACTGTATGTGTTTTGCTTCTTTGTCAAAGATCAAGTGTCCATAAGCATGTGGTTTATTCCTGGGTCTTCAGTTCTATTCCACTGATCAACTCGTCTGTCTTCATACCAATACCAGGCACTTTTGTTTTTGTTGCTGTTTGCTTGTTTGTTTTATCACTACTGCTCTGTAGTAGAGCTTGATGTCAGGGATGGTGATTCCCCTAGAAGTTCCTTTATTGCTGGGGGGTTGGGGGAAGCAGTGGGAAGATGGGTGAGGCAGGAGACTCTTAGAGGCAAAGGGGAGGGGGTGAATAATTCTGGGAGAGGGGAACCACAAAGGATGGCAACATTTGGAATGTAAAATATAAAATAATTTTTTAAAATATCATAAAGTCAGAAACCAGTGAGAACTTTGGAAGCTTTCATCAATTGTCCCTTTCTTCTTCATATTCATCAACGTTATCCCTACAGATGAATGTTTTGGCTGGGATACCTCAGTTCTAGAAAGCAATATCAATGTAGAGAAAAAGCTCTCAGAGAATTAGTTACTTTTCTGTTGCTGTGATAAAACGCTATGACCCAGAATAACTTGTAGAAGAAACTTTACCTTGGCTTCCGTAGGGAGAGTTAGTAATGTTAGAGGAGGCATAGAATCCAGGCATCAGGAGCAAGAAGCTGAGGTCACTTCTCCAACCTTAAACATGAAGCAAAAGAGAAGAAACTGGAAGTGGAGGAAAGGTGGTACATTCTCGAAGCCAGCCTCCCAGAAACATGCTTCCTTTAGCAAGGGATAACTTCCTATAGGTTCCATGACCTCTCCAAACAATAGCATCATCTGGGGGAGCAAGGGGTTGAATATCAGAACTGATAGGGATTATTTCATACTTAAACTACCATTGAAGATATATGTCTTATGTGAGAAAGAAGGAAAACAAATCAAGAACCAAGCTGTAGAGAGAGATAGAATAAAAGAAAATATACACATTACCCCATTTATGACACGTCATTTTTCAAAAGTTAGGTGCTTCCTGCCATGTGTCATTAAATTGAGCTTCTTTTTAAAAGTTATTTATTTTTTGAGATTATAATTACATCATTATATTATCCTTTACAGATCTATTTCTCTTTTCTCATTAATTGCTGTTTTACACACACACACACACACACACACACACACACACACACACACATTGTACATGCATGCACATACACATATCTATTGTTATATGTATATTTCTAAATAATAAGTACAGTCTAATCAGTCACATAATGATAGCTGTAAACATGTTTTCATAGCTGTTTGCTATTTGTTATCCAACTGGTGTGCTCTTCCCTGGGGACGACTATTTCTCCTACTCTCAGTATTCCCTAGTTGCCCATAGTTCTTTGTATAAAGAACTTAAAGACCAAGTATCACTGAGGAAGAGGGATGGAAAGATTCACAGAAATAGGGAGTTGGGTGTAGGAGTATGTTTTTAGTAATATCAGAAACTACATGCATAATATCTCACAAATATATACTTAACTTTTGTAAGTTAAAAAAAAAGACAAGAGAAAATGATAGATCCAATGGGCTAGAGATGAACTCTGTGGTGCAAATCTCCACCAGGCTCCGGAGAGTCAGACACATTGTTCACTCCCAAAGTCCTAAGACTCCACTTATGGATCTGTGGAAGAGGCCAGTGAGAGATATGCTTCACAAGTGGTTTTCAGGATTTTTTAAAAGAAGAGTGCTTAGTAAAAGTCAATGTATTATAAATGAAGATGGCTTTAAGTGTATAAGACATAGTAAAAGCCTGCATGAAATGGTTGGTCCGAGGCTGGGGAGATAAGAAAATCATTCAGCATAAAAGAAAACTTTACAAAACTGGACATGTAAGTGAGTAGTAGAGTACAGATTAGCATAGTTATTATTAGTTTTGTAGTCCATTAAATATTAAAATTTTTCAGTATTCAATCTCTGGAACCTACATGGTGGGAAGAGAGAGCTAAGTCCCACAGGTGTCCTCTGAGTTACACACATGCTATGGTACAAGTGCACCCCTCAACACATACATATATACAAATAAATAGATGTAACAAAAAGAAGCAAAAAAAAAAAAGAATTTGCAAGGCACAATATTGCCATGTTTTTTCTTTCTTTGAGATTCTGATATAATTAGATAACTTCTTACTTTCCTTTCTTCTTCTTTCTTGCAAATTCGTGGCCTCTTTTTTCATTCATCATATCTATATCTATCTATCTATCTATCTATCTATCTATCTATCTATCTATCTATCTATCTATCTAATATATATATATATATGTTTATGTACACATCTATTCCTAAATATAGACATCCCTAATAAAAATCTAAATGTTTGTCCTTGTTCCCACAAATAAGTGTAATGCTAAACTGTCATCAAAAAACTTCTTGCCACAGATGGAGACCTTTACATAAAATCACAACCAATGAAAATGCAGAGGTGTGCAGTCCAGTTCCAAATGGATAAGTCACAAGACACTCCATTCAAGGTTCAGAAAACATTATGGATGAGGGTGTTAGGAAGATTGTAAAAGCCAGAGGACCAGCAAGTTTTCCATGATGTTTTAATCTACTCAATTCCTCATTCATGTAAAAATCTGTAAGTCAAGAGGGATAAGGTTTATAATGAATTCTTTTAATAGAGTATCATTAATAGCCAGTCAAGTGCTGGGGCCCTTGCCGAGGGAGAGTGCAACAGCTCCATCCTTTGTCAGTGTTTTCTGCCCATTGGATGGTAGATTTCCTGTGATTAGTAAATACACAAGTATTTATTTTACTCCAGATTCTGGGATGTCCACCTTACTTGTACTCTTGACATTTACTAACACTTTTGTGTACTTCGTGTTACCCCAGGAGAACTGTGCACTAAATGTGTATCAGTGCTCTTTAAGATGCTAAGCTTCAAATAGGCATTCAATCGCTTGCTTAGTATAAAAGCCATGTTAAAGACCCAAAGCATTCTGTCTTTCACAATCACCTACTTATAGCTTGGCTCCTCCCCTTTTCTCTGTGTCAGTAAATCAAAGGAACATGTTGACAGGTTGCATGTTCTAATGGCTTTAAAATGTTGTCCCAGACTATTAATAGTTATGGAAATGAGAATAGAATACATTTATAAGGAAGACCTGAATCAGCTGGGTAAGGTACACTACCTATGGACTCTCTGCTGCTACTGCTTACTGATGTTGCTAACTTAAGAGAATTATGCCTCTAAGTTCTGCTTTTATGAGGTTGCATGGTTTCCATTTGTCTCACTGTTTGTATTATTCCTTACATTTATTCTGTTACTATGCATATCTTATAGTAATCAAAAGCCAATATATCTGCACTTTATTTTTTAGGAACATAGAACATTTTTCTGTGGTTATAATTTCCTTAAAAATTGATACATTTGATTAGACAATTTATGTGATGTTCTAGTAGATAAATTATATGTATGCATATATTTCTAGCCCACCTATAAGATCAAAGAATACAATTTTCAAAAGAAAGAAAGAGAGAAAGAAAGAAAGAAGAGAGAAAGAAAGAAAGAAAGAAAGAAAGAAAGAAAAAGAGAAAGAAAGAAAAAGAAAGGAAGAGGGAGGAAACCTGGTTTTTCAGTCTGTCTAATGGTAAAGTTAACTTTGAGATTAGAATTGAGCAATTTTATTTCCCAAGAGAAATAACTTTTGAGTTTGGTGAGTTTAAGTGAGCAATAGGTACGTGCTTCCCCCTGCCCTGGTATGAAAGGAAAGTGTTCCGATCCCACACGTTATCACATAATTGACAGGCTTCAGCTTGACAATCATGCTTCCCAACAATAACAGTCTGGTTTCCTTACGTGTCTTTCCTCCCTTTCTTTCCCCTTCCCCCAGCCCCCTTTTATTTTTCTTCTTTCCTTTGTGTTTTGGCAGCTCTAAATCTGGCAGGATTTTTGGAAGTTCTTCTGTAATTCTTGGAATATACCTTTAGGAGTAGGCTCAGATTATTAAGAAACACATCTCGGCTAGACACTTTAATGCATGTCTGGTAGGTTAATCCAGTCTGGCCAGAAGGTATTGGCAAGCTATTGTCTATTACCAGAAAGTAAAGGGAGTGAATATTAAATTTCCCAACAATTTCCCTAAATCCTCTTATTTCCCTGTTTGAAATAACAAAGTAACAAGCATCTTCATATATGTGACTCGGCTGTGTGTCTTTATTTTGCCTAGCATTATTACAATCGCAAGGACTTCCAGTGTGGTGTTCATAGGATCAAGAGTTGAACAGCCTTGATTTCTGTCTGTTGGGGAACTTTTGCCTACTTGGATGTCAGAGAACCCTTTTCTGCTCTTTAACTCAAGACTTTCTCTCCAACTCTCAACCGCAGTGCCAATGTGTTTCCCAGCATGACTGTCCCTGCTCTCCGACAACAGGGACAAGGGTACCATGAACTCATAACTAGTTCTTTCCCGTCTACTTTTTACTTCTAACATATTTATTCCATGTGTCATGTCTAGTTTTTGTTGTGGTAGTGATTGTGTTGTCTTTTGCTTGTGTGTGTGTGTTTTTTTTTCTTGGCATTTAACGAGAGAAAAAGAACGGAAAACACTTCGTCCATCTTATATAGAAACAGAAGCACTTTGATATTTTTAAGTTAGGATATATTTTGTAGTTGTTTGTTTGTTTGTTTTCCAGATTTTATTCCCTTCCCGGTCTATACTGCGAGGGTTCCACATCCCATACCTCCTCCCTGTAACCCCCCGCACCGCCCCTCCCCTGGCAAACTCCCTTCCCCTGTCTCCACAAGGATGTCCCCACTCCACCCATCCCACCAGACCTCTAAACTCCCTGGGGCCTCTAGTTTCTTGAGGGTTAGGTGCATCTTCTCTGACTCAACCCGGACCCTGCTGTACATGTGTTGGAGGCCTCATCTCAGCCGGTGCATGCTGCCTGGTTGGTGATCCAGTGTCTGAAAGATCTCAGGAGTCCAGGTTAATTGAGACTGATGGTCCTCCTACAGGGTTGCCCTCCTCCTTAGCTTCCTACAGCTTTCCCCTAATTCAACTAGAGGGGTCAGCAGCTTCTGTTCCTTGTTTGGGTGCACATATCTGCATCAGACTCTTTCAATTGCTTGTTGGGTCTTTTGGAGAGGAATCATAGTAGGTCCCTTTTTGTGAATGCCCCATAGCCTCAGTAATGGTGTCAGGTCTTGGGGCTTCCCCTTGAGCTGGATCCTACTTTGGGCCTGTTGCAGGACCTTCTTTTCCTCAGGCTTTTCTCCATTTCCATCCCTGCGTTTCTTTCAGACAGGAAGAATTATGGGTCAGAATTTTGGCTGTGGGACAGCAAGCTATCCCTCACTTGATGTCCTGTCTTTCTGCTGGAGGTAGATTCAATAAGTTCTCTCTTCCCACTGTAGGGGCCTTAATCTAGGATTCCCTCTTTGAGTCCTGAGAGTCTCTCACTTCCCAGGTCTCTGGCACATTCTAGAGGGTCTTCTCAACCTCCTTCCTCCCAAGGTCACATGTTTCCATTCTTTCTTCTGGCCCTCCGAGTTTCATTCCTTTCCCCCCACCCAATACCAGATCATGTTCCCCTCTCTCCCTACCCCCATTCCCTTTCCCTTCCCTGTCCTTCCCTCCCTCCCCCCTTTGTAGTTACTTTCTTTTCCTTTCCAAGTGAAAAAACCTAGACGTCCTTACTTTGGCCCTTCAGCTCGTTGTTCTTTTTGAGTTCTGTGGGCTTTATCTTGGGTATTCTGTACTTAGTTACTTACAAAAGTGACTTTGTAACTTTCAAATTGCAGCGGACAATATTTTAACCCTACCAACATAAAAGAGTATTTTTGATGGCCTTATATTTATCTTATGCTTGTTGCAGAACATGGAGGCTTGTTCGATAATCAGTTTTCAAGATAAGCAGGACCTGCACAGGGTAAAAGAATCTTGTTTTCCTACCACTTTTGCCTGGACAAATACTCTCAGGAAGTTTAATTCTTCCATTGCTTTTGATAAAAACTTGGAATTTCTGATGTTGATCTGGTTAACTTAAAATTTGTTTTAAAAATGTGTGTGTGTGTATTTATCTCATATTTCATGAATATCATATTTTTGAGGCTTAACTTGTATTTTTCAACTGAGACTGAATCAATACATTACAAAGGATTTTTCTCAACAGATTTCCTTTTTACTAATAATACAATTTAATTGACATATTATACTTGCAAGCATGTAAGTGATCATGTGATATTTTGTTGTTTGGATATAATATAGAATTATTAAAATCAAATGTACTAGGATAGCCAGGAACTCACTCTCTTATCATTTTCTGTGACTAGGTTTTTGCAACTGACATCTTGAGCTATGTTGAAATACACATCCTAACATATTGAGAGACATGAAGATGTGGAGAAGAGCTAAGGGTGGAAAAGTCTTACCAGGCCTTTGCTATTGTTAGCTGACACTCCCTTGCCCTTGCCAGGAATTTCAAGCTCACAATTCACAAGTTCAGGGTTGTCAGATATAAGTGTCAACCAAAAGGCAGACCTCTTATGGAAAGTCTTTCACTATAGCTCCTTGGCATAGTTGATGCATTACTACCTTAATTCTTAGTGTTGTTATTTTAGAATCTGTCCAACTAGCTCTTTTAGGCAGAATTCATTGAGAACTAACTCTTTTGGCCAGAACATTTTCTCCTTTGCTTTTTTTTCATTTTCTCTATCCTTGTTATACATACATAGTCTTTAGGAATATATAATTCATTTCTCAATGCCTAACCAGCTTGCTCAATTTATTGATCAGGAGCCCCTTGCAAAACTCTATCTCTCAAAATATTTATATTACAATTCATAACAGTAGCAAAATTAGTTGTGAAGATGCAATGAAAATAACTTTATAGTTGGAGTCACCACAACATTAGGGATGTGTGAACAGTTGCATCATTAGGAAGGTTGAGAACTTCCGCTCTTGTTCATGAGTCAGACCAGAGTCTATTACAGTTTCTCAGCTTCTGCTTTCACAAATCAAACTGTGTAAGTAATCTTGAGTTTTTCTGGACTTGTTCCACAACCAGTGGAAAATGAGAGTCCAGTGCTGCCTGATGTGCTGACAATAAAGAAATTCTGTTTGCAGTCAGAAGACTTTCAGGCAAAATAAGTTTTCCACTGGTGAGTGGGGAATTCCAGTTTTGCACAATGAATGCTGTAGTTGTAAAACTAAGATTCATTATTTAGTATACTTTCCCTCTGCATTGTGAGCAGCTCAAGGGCAGAGATTAATGTCTATGAATTATCTTATGTTATCCATAGGACCTAACGAAATGCCTGCAACAAGGAACGTGTTTAAGTTTAAAGCATGTGAAATAAATGTTTTTAATTTGTAAACTTTTTAATTAGCTATTGTCCTATAAATAAAACTGCTGCTATTTATAAGAAATTCTCAGCCCTTTAGTTTCCTTTCCTCGAACTCTGTCTAGCTTAACAAAAGAAGGTGAATTTCTATGATAATTTATTAGAGTTTCCCAATATAGTTTTGTGTCTGAGTATCACCCATCTCCCAGAACAGAATTAAAATGTACCAGAAGCATGTAGACTGGGAAACTGGCATCCAAAAGGAAAAGAAAATATGACTAACAGGAGTCTGACTAAGGAAAATTCCAGTAATTCTTTGCTGTAAGGGATCTCATAAAAGTGTGTTTGTCTTTTAACACAATTCTTCCATTAGTGTCAGGAAGCGGTTTTCCCATAAGCACACCTTGTAGTCGTCATTCTCTCCTTTCCCTCTGCAAAGTCATGAGGAGTGACATGGTCCTACTTACTCTGTGACCTATTCCCACCCCCACCCAGAGCCTATTTATCTTCTCTTAAAAGACTCAATATTGGCTTCAAAAACCAAAACAAACATGCACGGTAAACCACTTGTTGCTCCCATATAAACTTTGTAATTTATTCCCTGCTTTCCAATTATATAATTAGCAAAAGTACAAATGAGTATTTGTATTCCTTTGGAAGAATAGTGGTATTCAGTCACTCTTGTTCAATGTTATTGTCAAAAAAGATTACATTACAATTAGCATTCTGATATCTAATTTGTCTATTTTGCAAGAATTCAAGTAACATTCAATTATTTTTGTTTTATTTTAATAATATTTCTCCCTTCCCTTTTCTCCTCCCAAACCCTTCAATATACCCTTTCCCATTTCCTTTCAAATTCATGATCTACTTTTTCATCAATTGTTGTTGCATGCATACTCAATTACTTTTTATATGAAAATTTGATATGGCAATACAAATTATTTATTTCTTGCAAAATATACATGCTCATAAGAAATTCTCTTTCTTTGTTGAGTCTTTGTACTGTCTAGGTATCAGAGTGACTGCAGCTTCATAGAATGAGTTTGGCAGTGCTCCTTCTGTTTCTATTTTGGAGAATAGTTCAAGGAGTATTGGTGCTAGTTCTTCTTTGAATGTCTGGTAGAATTCTGAATTAAAACCATCTGGCCTTTGGCTTTTGTTTGATTGTGAGATTTTTGATATCTGCTTCTCTTTCCTTAGGGTCTATAGGGCTGTTTAAATAGTTTACCTGATCTTGATTTAACTATAAGTAAATCTGTAAGAAGTATCTGTGTAGAAAATCAACCATTCTGTAAAGATTTTTTCCAATTTTGTGGAGTACAGGTTTATGAAGTAAGACCTAATGATTCTTTGGATTTCCTCTTTGTTATGTCTCCCTTTTCATTTCTGACTTTGTTTATTTGGATTTTGTCTTTCTGTCTTTTGATTACTCTGGCTAAGGTTTTGTCCATCTTGCTGATTTTTTCAAAGAATCAGCTCTTGGTTTCATTGATTCCTTGTATTGTTTTCTTTGTTTCTCATTGATTGATTTCAGCCCTGATTTTGATTATTTCCAGCCTTCTACCCCTGTTCAATGTGTTTGCTTCTTTTTCCTTCTAGAGCTTTCCAGTGTACTTTTAAATTGCTGGTATGAGAACTCTTTAATTTCTTTATAAAGGCACTTAGTGCTGTGAAATTTCCTCTTAGCACTGTTTTCATTGTATTCCATAAATTTGGCTGTATCATGCCTTCATTTTCATTAAAGTCTACAAAGTAATTTCTTTCTTTATATCTTTCCTAACCTAGATAGAGATCATTAAGTTGTTTAGTTTCCATGAGAGTATAGGCTTTCTGGCGTTTTTTTGTGTTGTTGTTCAAGTCCAGCTTTAATTCATGGTGGTCTAATAAGATACAAGGTGTTGCTTCAGTTTTTTACATCTGTTGAGACTTCCTTTGTGCCCAATTAAATGGTCTATTTTGGAGAAGAATGCATGAAGTTCTGAGAGGCAGATATATTCTTTTGTGTTTGTGGAAAATATTTTGTTAGGTACATTTGATTCATAATGTTGGTTAGTTTCATTATTTCTCTTTAGTTTAGTTTTGGTCTTAATAACCTGTCAATTGGTAAGAGTTGGGTGTTGAAGTCTACCACTATTTTTTTTTCTTCTTTTTTTCGGAGTTGGGAACTGAACCCAGGGCCTTGCGCTTGCTAGGCAAGCGCTCTACCACTGAGCTAAATCCCCAATCCCAAGTCTACCACTTTTAATGTGTGAAGTTCAACATAGGATTTAAACTTTACCAATGTTTTAAACAAATATATTTTTGTTTTTGTTTGGGGCATAAACATTCAGATTTGAGATAGCATCTTGGTAGAATTCTCTCTGTCTCTTTTGATTAATTTTGGTCGAAAGTCTATTTTATCAGACATTAGGGTGCTTACTACAGCTTGCTTCTTGGGTCCATTTGCTTGTAAAAGTTTTTTCTAGCCCTCTACTCTGAGATAATTTCTATCATTTTGGCTGAGGTGTGCTTATTGTATGCAACAGAACAATGGATCCTGATTTTGCATCCATTCTGTTAGCCTGTGTCTTTTTATTGGGGAAATAGGTTCAATGGTGTTGAGAGATATTAATGACCAGTGATAGTTACTTACTGTTATTTTGGTGTTGGTAGTGTTTGTGTGTGTGTGTGTGTGTGTGTGTGTGTGTGTGTGTGTGTGTGTGTGCTTTCATTGGTTTTATTTTTTCTGGTATGGAATTACTTATTTCCTGTGTTTTCTTGGATGAAGTTATCTTCCTTGGGTTGGAGTATTTCCTTCTGTAGGGCTGGGTTTGTGGATAGATAGTATTTAAATGCTCAAAGGTATTTAAGTATACTTACATATTTAAAGTATATAACACTTAGTAGACTGAACTTTAGTCAAGAACTCATGCTTTATCACAAAGAGAAAAAAGTAAGAAAGCATTATAATTTTCAGAAATCATGAAAATATAGTAAATACAGAAATGATTCCAATGTTTTTCGTATGTGTTTTTATTTACTTTGGTTTGGAAGAGTGTGATAGTGACATGATAAAGCTTAGAAAACAATGAAAAGGTGTGTCTTAACTATGAGATTTCAAAAGTAAATCTTTAGTATGTGAACTCAAATATCAAACACTATCCTGTCAGAATTTCTTCCTTCATAGCTGTATCATCTTAAGTGAGTGGAGCAACCATCTCCTGTCTGATTTTCTGTTTGTAACTCTAATTACCCCAAATATTGTGAGGATTGAATGAGTAAATTGATAGAAAGCAATTAGAACATAACCTGAACACTGTTAACATTCAACAATATTATTTACTTTCATCCATTACTTATATGATTCAATTATATATTTGTTTATTTTTGACTTACTTTAGTTATATTTCTCTCTCCCCTTTTCTCCCTCCAAACCCTTCCATATACCTCTTCCCATTTTCTTTCAAATTCATGACTTTCGTTTTCATCAACTGTTGTTGCATGCATATTCAATGACTTCTTATATGGTAAATTAATATGACAATACAAGTCATTTATTTCTTGTCAAATATACATGCATATGTGATGCATTCCAGATTTAGACGTTCTCTACACGACAAGTCACAATTAGATTTTTGTTGTTCTGGGAGGTAATTGATAATTCCTTACTAAAAACTGCCAGTTTAAAATTCTCTTAACAGGTTATATAAGTTCAGTAGCTTGAGGTTTTGATTTGCAATTTGTCCATTGGGATCAAATCGAGCTTGTTATCAGGCAAATACTGGCATTGCATATTAGTAATTTCTTGGACATTCGATAAAAGTGGCCTTTTATTAAGATGTGTGTCTTGATTAGAGTTTTTATATGAAAATATTAATCTTACTTTCTGCATAGTTGCTTGTCAAATATGCAATAAAGAATATCTCCACTGAAAAATTTCCCCGAGGAACGTTATGGAGGTTGGATTCAGAGCATTTCGCATGACTGGCAAATTCTGTACTTCTGAGCTGCATACCAGTCCAGTTCTCTGAACTCTTTGATGACTGCTATTATACATTTTAAAATATGTCTCATTTGTGATAAGACTTATGAAAAATTACAAAAGTACTTTATATCTTTGAGATACTTCTATATTTATGTCTTAGAGGATAAAACATTGACATTAATACTCAAGTAGGGCAGTAGTAGTATGCAGCATCAGTGGGAAGATAATGTTTTTGAATATGCTGTTAGTGTGCTGCCATAATCTGAGATGGAAAGAAATGGGAAGGTATTTATTAAAAATGTTTCAGGGTGCCTATGGAGTCACATCACTGAGGACTTTAGTCACTATGTAAAGGGGAATGCTATTACCATGCACTTACAATACATTTGTACTCTCAGGGTCCACTGTCTTAGCAAATTTCAAGTAAGTGATAGAGTCCTATTAACTCCACATTATACACTTTACTCTTCATTTTAACAATGTTTATTAAGATTTTATTATGCTAAATCTCTATCAACTTGGGGGAACGAAGGTGATATATGTCTTTGCATGGAACACTTAACACAAAACAAATTATTTAATAGGACAGAAATCATTTCTTTACTGTTTTGGAGGATGTAAAAGACACTTAAAGACCACGTTGTCCTGTGCATTCTGATACCTGTTTCCAGAACGGAGGGGTGCTATGTTCTCACACAGTGCATTTTAGAAAGGCACAAGGGCCAACAGTGGCTACGCATCTTACATAAGGGCCTTAACCTTTACTCGAGAGAGCTGTCCTCATGGTCATCTTTCATAAGGGCCTAGTTTTATTGATGGGGGATTGCCCTCTGGATTCTTTGCCTGTTAAAGACCCACCTGCATCCTATTAACTCTCAATATATATGTATTCTGAATAGGACATACTCAAAATGTAAAACACCCTGAAGAAAAGAGAGTGCGGGGTCCAGCATGGCCTTGGTTAAGGGTAGAATGAAATGGTTCCCACCCTTGGGACAGGGCCAGCAAGTGTGGGCCTCAATGAGTGTCGATGGCTGCTGTGGGTATAGGGCTTGTTTGTGTAATGCTGTACATATTCTCACTACTCTCCTTTGAGGAATTCTGTCCCTCTTAAATAAAGTTAATGACTCCCTGATAATTAGAGATATGTGGCTAATGTCTCAGCAAAATGGCAAGTGCTTGGGACCTTCAAGACCGCCCATAAGGCTATGGAAAGAATTCTAAAAACATGAGTTCGAAATTATATAATTTTTCAACTATACAAAAATATAAGGATGCAATATGAATTATATAAGGAACCTCACAGATCTAGAGAAACACTGTGTGGCAGTTTGTCAGAAAGATACAAAGACAGGAATATATAAATGCAGGAAGATACCTGAGTGTTCAAGGTCAACCTCTAAAAGAGGTAATTTAGGTCTGGTCATGGTTGGGATGGTAATTTCAGGACTGTGGTTATGCTTGCTGTCACTTCCTAAGAGTCAAGGGGCCAAGGTCATAGAATGCTGACTTGTGGGATGGTCTAGAGGTAACCTGGAATAAATAACTGAATTGATATATAAATAAAACCCTGGGCTTTTTGGTCTGCATGAGGTGAGCTAACAGAAAGTGATAGCACATTTTTCTTTACAAGTTATGTCTAGCGAGATCTGAGCTATCTGGAAATCTTTGGAGAGTAAATACAGCTCTTCAAGAATTTTCTCTAACATGACTTCTGATTTTAGTTGGGAAATTCATAGAGAGTGAATGAAGCACTGTTAAAATGTTTTATATCTCTTAAAAAAATTTTTTTCTAACAGGATTTTTTTTACCTTGGTTGGAAATCCTAAGAATTACTTTGGGAGTGAACAAAAGCTCCTTTAGAATATCTTCTAGCAGCTAGTCAGAGAAGGCCATCTGAAGAGCGAATATAGCTCTTTTAGAATTTTTCTGGCTTTTTCATTTTGATTGGAAAACTCAAGATTTACTTTTAGAATTTTTGTATCAGGTTTTCTGATTTGGTTGAAAAAAATCCAAGAATTTTTATAGAAGCTTTTCTGACTTTGGTTAGAAAACAATTCATGAGCTATCCAGAGAGCTTTTAGAATTTTTACTAGCAGAGAGTGTAGTCCCAACCAGAGAGAGGTGTCTTGTGCAGAAAGATAATTGTTTTAACCAGAGAGTTTTTTTAGAATAGCAAGAAAAGGCCGACTCAAGCAGAGCACACAATGAGAGAGATCAGTCTGAAAAGCTGTCGTGAGCGAAAATCGGCCGCTAGCTTGGACTCAGGATTTGACTTTGAGCAGTTTGTTTTCATCATCCCCAGACACCCCTTCCCTATGAACCTCTTTCTAAGCTGAGGCTGGGCCTTGGCAAGAGAGAAGGTTGCTTTTGCCTAGGGTTGTAGTACCCAACCTTGAGCGTTGAGAGATTACTATGTTTGCATACCCTGAAACTATTTATGGGTCAGAGGATCTGGAATATTCTACTTTACAGCAAACTTTGTATGATATCCTTTCAGAGTGTATACACATTTAAAACACCTTTAAAATAGTTGTGAAAGAAAGAAGGAAATAAAAAAGCAAATAATCAAATAACTGCTCAAAAATCAAATTATTGATCCAAAAATAATGAAAGCAGAAAGCAATGAGAAGCCAGAGTACTAATATGACAATAATGTTATGCTGAGAAGAGTGGCAGTGACAATGATGTCCTTGACATTTTGCAGGCTACTGTAAAATAAAGGGAAACCCAGTAATCCCCTGACTCGCAATATAAGAATGAACATAAGACCAAAACGAAGAAATCTCTGACTTTCAGAGACAATTCAAAGACAGTTTCCTGTGTGTGTCAGCAGAGAAAGAAGCAGTTACAGAAAATAGCGGAGAAATGTAAATTAAATACCCATTTTAAAGTCATATCTGGAAAAAGTGTTTTCAGATTTTGGTAGATAAATGTTTTCATATTTTGGTAAAGAAGAAAAGTAGAATAAGAAACAGACATCAGGACTTACTAATTCACTTTGAAATCCATGTTTGAACCAATATTTCAATAAATACATACCGTATTCCATCAATAACAGGTTTTAGCTATTTAGGCTACTTTTGTTACCTTTCAGCAAGTGTGAAACTGAAAGAGCTGTGCAGTTATTATTGTGATTAATAGCTAAACATATTTCATTTTCAAGCAACTCTCATATTTTTGCATCTAGAATGAGACAAAAATCAAGTAACGTTTACTAGTTATGTAATTTTCTCTCTACAGTGTTATTTATTCTGGAATTTTTACATGATGCAACAGTAACAAACAAACAGATTCTGCTGTGTACATGCTACACTCTACACATTAAAGCTATAGCTAGGCCTAACCTTAAATGGTTTACCCATATTCCAACCCATCATCTTCACTAGGCCATCTCACTCACTATCATTTTTGGTTTTAGTGTGTCCGTACATGATATTGAGGTCTTCTCCCCATCTCAAATCTTCTTCATCAAGGTTGATAATAATCTTACCTTTTCCGTTGCACAGGTCCCCAGTTTTGGAGTCTCTTTAACTCATCTCCTCACCTATCAGAGTCAAACCATAGGAACTTTCTTGGGCATGCATGTAAGACACTTCTAGCATTTGACACCTTTTCTGCACTTCTTCCAAAAACATCATGGTTCAGCCCAACCTTACTGCTGGGTAATAATAATAATCATTTTATGTTGCTTTACTGAATGCTTGCTCTTTGAAGTAGTTTTCAACATGGTTGCAAGGAGATCTGAGCATATCACTTTTTCCTTTATTGTGAAATTTATGTAAAATCTGTCAGCATGTTCATAATTATCTGTTGTTTTTTCTAATATATAGAAAACCCACTAGAATATTCTTTCACACATAGCTGAACTAATAAACTATTTTTAGAAGATGATAGTAGAGAGAAAAATTTACCCCCTCGATATCTCTTAGAAAACATCAGAACTTATCCCAAGTTCTTGAACTTCTTGCATGTTCTTTCCTCTGTCTTATGGCACTCACTAAACATGCTGACAGCTTCTCAAACAGAAGATCAAGATTTCTTTGCAAAGAGATATGCTGGCTGATAGATGTCTGGACTCATATCGTGATTTTGACCATCTGAAGGCAGAATTTGGATACCACAATTTTTCATATGTAAAAAGCAGATACACAAAAATATTCTTTATGGACACTATAAAATCAAATATATCTTATGACACTACCCATATGTTTGACAAGTCTTTAATACCAGTAGAACAGGTGTCTAGCATGCCATTTGTGGTACACACAAATAAGAAGCATGTCTAGTATGCTAATCCACTTCTTAGATTTCTGGGTAGCCAGAGCTAGTAATTTTGTTAAGTGGCAGAAAGTCTTCAAGTAATGTATGCTAACTGGTGACATAAGCCCTCAGTGATGATAGATACAAATGTGGTTGGGGAAAATTGTGTGTGATATCTATCTATTTATTTATTTTGTGTTTCCATCTTGGGAAATCAAACCCATATCTAAATGACATCTGAAGGTTCATGATAAGCATCTGTATGGATTTTCAGTTCCTTGGGTTAAGACTCACTATGTATATAGTATTTCAACTATTTCTTGACTTCAGCTACAGTGAAATTTGCCTCAAAATACTCTTACCCAGTTTCTATTAGCTCTTTATTTCACACAATGATCAGTTCTTTTACAATTCATCTCAATCTCCATTTTATTTTTGTTGATAGTCCTAACCTATCGCTATCTAAAGGCAAAGTTTCCTATGAGAGACCTTATCTGACTGAAATCATTACAGAACATCAATTCTTCATGATTTAAACTTCTTGAGATTTTTGTTTCGTTCTCTCCTATAGCAATCCTTCTTGGCACTCATTGGATCGATACTTTCCTGAGTTGCCCCACCCACACACCTTCTAGATTCTTTAGAACCCCATTTTCACATATTAGTACAGGTTTGGATAGAGAACATTTATCTGAATATTTTTTTGCATTTTCTATGGATTTTTAATAAGTCTCTACCAAAGTCCAGGGTTTAGACAACAATTTTACATGTGGTCTTGGATGCAAAACCCCAAAAGAGCTTGGTGCTTTGTTTCTCATCCTCCATAGTATCAATATCTAGGATTTGAAGCTGTTAAAAGCCTTGATATTCCTTGGCCTGTTGTTGCATACATGACAACACCAATGGCCTTTACACATTTCTTGGAATTCTTATAGCATGGTCACTGTGGGTGAATCACACATTTTTGCAATACTCATCCTTAAGCCTTATTACTCTTATTGATCAAAGCATTCACAAGCTTTTTCAGATCAAATAGAGGAACACATCCAGTCCCTGATGAGAAAATGACAACAGCAGCCTGCAGCATGGGAGTTGAGCTCATTTCTGAAAATACAATCTGGTTTCATCTACAATTCCATAGTTTCACTTTAAATTTAGTGGGGATTAACGAATTTTGGTTATCTTGTAATAATTTAAAAAAAACTAATGAATGAATGAATGAACAAAAACCTAGCCACTAAACTAAAGGTTAAAATTGTCACTCCTGCTGGGAACTGAGTAACATTGGCTATATCAACCACCTAGAATAAGCCTCATGTTTAGGAATAATTGACCAATATGTAATGGGATTGACGGTTTAATTTTTTTCTTTCTTGGGTATGGTTTTATTTTGTTTTCTTGTTCTTTTTCTTTTTTGTTGCTTAGTGAATGGTTGTTGTTTTATTGGGGTTTTGTTTGTTTTTTTGAGAAAGAACTTAACATTAGGACGGTAGGAGAGAGAGAAGATATGGAAGGACTTGGGGGAAAGAAAGAATAGGCTCAAAATATATTTAAATTTAAAAATTGTTTTTAAGTGATAAAAACACAATAAAAAGACACATGTAAGTAAAATGTACTATATAAAAACTGAAGAATCAAACACTAGAGTGTCTTAAATGAATTTCATTTTTAGACCAGCCAGTGAATGGACAAGTTCTGTAGGCAAAATTTTGTTAGGAAAATCTTCACAATTAAGTTATAGTTTACATAATGGATCACATTGATGGTTTTCCAGATATTAAACCATCCCTGCATGCCTGGGATGAAGCCTACTTGATCATGGTGGATGATTGTTTTGATGTGCTCTTGGATTCGGTTTGCCAGAATTTTGTTGAGTATTTTTTATGCTCGATGTTCATAAGGAAATTGGTTCTGAAGTTCTCTTTTCTTTGTTGGGTCTTTGTGTGGTTTAGGTATAAGAGTAATTGTGGCTTCATAGAAGGAGTTCGGTAGTGCTCCATCTGTTTCAATTTTGTGGAATAGTTTGGATAAAATAGTTCTTGAAGTTCTAGCCAGAGCAATCAGACAACAAAAGGAGGTCAAGGGGATACAGATCGGAAAAGAAGAAGTCAAAATATCACTATTTGCAGATGATATGATAGTATATTTAAGTGATCCCAAAAGTTCCACCAGAGAACTACTAAAGCTGATAAACAACTTCAGCAAAGTGGCTGGGTATAAAATTAACTCAAATAAATCAGTAGCCTTCCTCTACGCAAAAGAGAAACAAGCCGAGAAAGAAATTAGGGAAACGACACCCTTCATAATAGACCCAAATAATATAAAGTACCTCGGTGTGACTTTAACCAAGCAAGTAAAAGATCTGTACAACAAGAACTTCAAGACACTGAAGAAAGAAATTGAAGAAGACCTCAGAAGGTGGAAAGATCTCCCATGCTCATGGATTGGCAGGATTAATATAGTAAAAATGGCCATTTTACCAAAAGCGATCTACAGATTCAATGCAATCCCCATCAAAATACCAATCCAATTCTTCAAAGAGTTAGACAGAACAATTTGCAAATTCATCTGGAATAACAAAAAACCCAGGATAGCTAAAACTATCCTCAACAATAAAAGGACTTCAGGGGGAATCACTATCCCTGAACTCAAGCAGTATTACAGAGCAATAGTGATAAAAACTGCATGGTATTGGTACAGAGACAGACAGAGAGACCAATGGAATTTTTCAGACAAAGGAGCCAAATCCATCCAATGGAAAAAATAGTATTTTCAGCAAATGTGCTGGTTCAACTGGAGGTCAACATGTAGAAGAATGCAGATCGATCCATGCTTATCACCCTGTACAAAGCTTAAGTCCAAGTGGATCAAGGACCTCCACATCAAACCAGACACACTCAAACTAATAGAAGAAAAACTAGGGAAGCATCTGGAACACATGGGCACTGGAAAAAAATTTCCTGAACAAAACACCAATGGCTTATGCTCTAAGATCAAGAATCGACAAATGGGATCTCATAAAACTACAAAGTTTCTCTAAGGCAAAGGACACAGTGGTTAGGACAAAACGGCAACCAACAGATTGGGAAAAGATCTTTACCAATCCTACAACAGATCGAGGACTTATATCCAAAATATACAAAGAACTCAAAAAGTTAGACCGCAGGGAGACAAATAACCCTATTAAAAAAATGGGGTTCAGAGCTAAACAAAGAATTCAC